>NC_135809.1:32613242-32913242 GCF_964213995.1 Mustelus asterias | reverse complement strand
CAGGGATGGTGGGCAGGCCACTGACATGGGAGGCCAATGGGAGGCCCTCCAGCACTCAGATTGACAGCCTCACCAACTGAGAGCGGCATGGTGGCACAGTGTTTCGCACTGCTGCCTCACAGCGCCAAGGATCCGGGTTCGATTCCCGGCTTGGATCACTGTCTGTGTGGAGTTTGCACTTTCTCCCCGTGTCTGCATGGGTTTCCTCTGGGTGCTCTGGTTTCCTCCCACAGTCCAAAGATGTGCTGGTTAGGTGGATTGGCCATGCTAAATTGCCACTTAGTGACAGGGGACTAGTAGGGTAAATACGTGGGGTTATGGGGATAGGGCCTGGGTGGGATTGTGGTCGGTGCAGACCCGATGGGCCGAATGTCCTTCGTCTGCACTGTAGGGATTCTATGAGGTGGAAGCTGCCAATCTTTTTGATGGAGAGAGAGAGGAGTGGGGCGGGGGGGGGGGGGGGGGGGGGAAGAAAGAGAGAGAGAGAGAGAGAAAGGACAGTGAAGTTAGTTTTATTTTTAAAAAGGCTACAGCCGTCTGGCCATGTTCCAAGAGGAAGCCCCTTCAGGGGTCAGTCAGTGATCGCAGCTGTCATCCAGAAGCCAACTTTTTTTTTCTTCTTTCACGGGATGTGGGCATCGCTGGCGAGGCCAGCATTTGTTGCCCATCTCTAATTGCCCTTGAACTGAATGGCTCACTTGGCCATTTCAGAAGGCAATTAAAAGTCAGCGACATTGGCGTGAGTCTGGAAGTACATGTAGGCCAGGCCAGACCAGGTAAGGATGGCAGACTCCCTTCCCTAAAGTGAACCGGTTAAGTTTTAATGGCAATCAACAATGGTTTCATGGTCACCATTACTGAAACTAGCTTTTCAATTCCAAATTCATTTATCAAATTCAGTTCAATTCCCACCCAGCTGCCATGTTGGGATTTGAACCTATGATCCCAGAGAATTCACCTGGGCTTCTGCATTACTAATCCAGCGACATTACCGTTATGCCAATGTCGTCCCCTAAATTATGGGTGAAGGCTGCTCCTCGCATAATCCATTGCCACCCCCCTGTCCTCTTCCTGCCCTGAGCCTGCCATGTGGGTCTGGACATGGTTTTGATTGACGTGGGCTTACCGACATTACTGGCTGAAAATCCTAGTTGCTGCGGTAACAGAGCCATAGTTATCAATAATCAGCCTTAATTGGCTGTCACCAATAAGTGACAGGCAATTGATCTGACCTCATGCCATCCTCATTGCAAATGGCACAGGGTCATGGTGATGACAAGCTGGCACAGGAGATGGTGATGCCAATTTGCACACTTGCCCGTCTCCAATCCAAACCCTACACTAATTTATAATTCCTGACCCCAGTTTTTGCATCAATTAATAAGGAAACCTATGGCATATTACGTATGTAAGAGCAAAGCTTATGATTGCTTCTCCAGTATGTTTTGCTTGTGTGGGTACCAATACTGATTCTCAAAGTCTAACTTTAATGAGGAAATTTGAATAGAAAAATATTTTCAACATATCACACACAGCCAGCCCCCTTGTCAGCTAAGTGAAGCAAAGCATGTCCACAGAGATTGAACCAATTGAAGTAATTGCCCTTTTCAAACTGCCTGCAACATTAGCAACAGATGCTGTGGCTCTGATGTTATCTCAGGTAGGTGTTGTGGCTGGGTCAGAGTTGGGGGTGGCTGGGGAGATGGGAAGAGGGAAAGGGGGATTTGTTACCTCCATGCTGTGAACTTGCTTCCATCTTTTTTTCCCCAGCAGGTTTCCCACCCAGAAGGCAGCCAAACTAATAGGTTTGGTTCTGTGTTGGACGCTACAGGGCGTTCCAGAGAAAGCTGCAGGCTAGGAGCTGATAGGAAGCCTGCACTGGATTAGTGGAGGTAGTGGCGTGGGAAGACAAGGGAGGAAAGGGTCTGGGTCATGGGTAGGTGTTCGTCATCGTGGTAGGAAGGGGATCACTGGGAGAAATTGAGACGGGAAGGCTGTTGGTATTCATTCAGTTGTTAGAATGGGAGAACATAGGAACATGGGAATTAGGAGCAGAAGTAGGCAATTCAGCTCTTCAAGCTTGGTCTGCCATTCCTGGTCTCAAATCTACCTCCCTAGCTGTTCCCAATATCCCTTTAACCTGTTTCTTATCAAAAATATATATTTTTCCTTCTTGAAACCATCTAATGATTCAGACTGCACCACACTATGGGGCAGCGAGTTCCACAGTAAAATTCATTTATTAGTCACAAATAGGTTTACATTAACACTCCAATGAAGTTACTGTGAAAGTCCCCTAGTCAACACACTCTGGCGCCTGTTCGGGTACACTGAGAGAGAATTTAGCATGGCCAATGCACCTAACCAGCACATTGTTTGGATTGTGGGAGGAAACTGGAGCACCCGGAGGAAACCCACGCAGACACGGGGAGAACGTGCAGACTCCACACAGACAGTGACCCAGGTCCCTGGCGCTGTGAGGCAGCCATGCCGCCCATTCACCACCCTCTGCGAGTAGGGGAAAACAGGTGAGCCTTGTGGGCTAGGAGGAAATGCTCTGATCCACAACCAGCATTGTAAAGGCACTTGTTTGCTCCATGAGGCAGTCCTTGCCGCCCTTTAGTTGCCAGATTGTACCTGGAAGATATGTTAAATCATTAGGTATGCATCTTCGTTATAATATTTAAATAACCAACCCTAAGGAGAGCAAGTTGGGTGCTCAGTGTCTGCCTCACTCTGGTAAAACAGGAATTGGGTGGTTTTCACATCTCACTCAACCCAAACCCATCCATTTCTAAGAGTTAAAAATGCCCCCTGTAAATCTGAAATAAAAATAGTCATTGCTGGAAACATTGGCCTCTGAAGAGGAACAAACAGGTCAACTTTGAAAGGTTACATTTAAGATATTAATGTGCTTTTCTCCTTGCAGTTGCTGATACAAACTGCGTCACCTGTATGTGAGTTGTGTAATCAGGAGTTGCAGTGTTTGCATGAAATATGGTTCATTTCTGTGGCATCACTCAGCTTGATCAACAGCACAATTGTTTTGCCGGTTATATTTGACAAAAGCTCACATTTCGTTCTACTTGGAGTTCTACAAGTTGCTGGCATTTTTGACATGCAATAGGATTTCCTTGGGGGATAGAGGAATTTGAAATCCATTTTTTAAATGGTGGATAACAATTACCTTTCTGAAATTTGACAACAAAACTGACATATCAGTTGGAAGATAACACTGAGGTAAGGTTGCTTCTCAGGAACTTGGCCACATGCTCAATTGGTAGACCCCAAGATTTCTGTCCAGTTCCAATGGATAGAGAAGTGATCCCATGATTAGGTCTATTGCCCAGTTTCCAGTGTGCTCTCCTGATGCAGGAAATTCAGTACTAGGATTAGTAACAACAGGAATGTACACCGTGGGTGGAATTTTCCCATCATTTGTCGGAGTGTCAAGCTCTGACTGAAAACCAATGTGTCTCTCTCCAGATGCACTGATGAGTTTTCAGAGCAGATCTTGAGCCAGTCTGACAAAAATATATCTGGGGGCTTGGTTTACGCCGTCAGCCTGGTGGGCCTGATAGAGCCGGGAAGGCCAGATCCATAGTGATCAGGGTGCCATCTTTGAAGGGTGCCCCAGTCAGCTCCGAAGTTAACACCCATTCCCCTCCCCTGCCTCCCAGCACGGTGGATTCAGGGGCTCTTCTTCCACCCACCCCACCCACCTGCCACCATCACGGCGCATTGCATAATCACCGGGGACTCTTCCCACTCTCCCCACCGACGGCCAACAACCACTGCTGAAGTATCACAGACATTCCTTCCACCTCTCTGCCCACTCTCCTCCACCCCCCCCCCCCCACCCTGTCTGTAAGTTCCTCCTTCAATATCTGCTTCCCTATGCCTTCAAGTTCCCACCTCATTGCTCATCCCACCATTGCCCACACCCCTCTCATTGCCCACACCCCCCCCTTGCCTGCAAGATTCCCCCTCATTGCCCACCCCCCCCTTGCCTGCAAGATTCCCCCTCATTGCCCACTCCTCCCACCACCGTGCCTGCAAGATCCCCCTTCAATGGCTGCTGCACACCCCAAATGCCTGCCGATTCCCCCTTCAATGCCCTCGGTGCTCCCTCTAACACTCCACCACACATAATGGGGAAACCCCCTCCCCCCTGCCAATGGCACTCTCCAGAGGGCCTGCCTGTGCTGCTATCCCCTGGCACTGCCCCTTGGCTCAGGTCAACTTGTGCCAGGCATGTTCCTCTCCCCCAGGGGGATGCACTCAGCTGATTCACGTCCTTGCATAGCTGCTGTAAACCTTGTCGACGGGACATTTGAATATTCAGTGAGGGGGGCTCAGTAATTAGATGAAAATGTGTGTAAAAACATTAAAATGAGGTTCTCGCCTTTTGTGGTGATGTCACTGGCGAGGGACATGGAAAATCCGAAAATGTGATCTCGCTGGCGAGAATTGCGTTTCCAAATTCTCGGCATATTTACCGTTCATGTTGATGGCTCACGTGGGCTGTAAATGGCCCCCTTGTGTCAAATGCAACTGAAAATGGATTAAGCCCCAGTTTTATTCTGACCTACTCAGCAGGAACGGGCCGTGTGTTTGGCAAAATCTGGGGAATGACATACGATCCCATTCTTTTACTTGGGGAATGATGTACCATCCCACTCTGGGAATAATGTATTGTCCCATACTGGGAATGACGTACAGCCTCATTCTGGAAATGGCTTATTGTCCCATTCTTTCAATTGGGGAATGATGTACCGTCCCACTCTGGGAATGATGTACTGTCCTGTTCCGGGAATGACGTACCATCTCATTCTGGGAATGACATGCTGCCCCATTATTTCAATTGGGGAATGATGTCCTGTCCCATTCTGGGAATGACATACCATCCCATTCTGGGAATGGCTTGCTGTCCCATTTTTGTACTTTGGGAATGACGTACATCCCATTCTTTCACTTGGGGAATGATGTTCCCTGTCATTTGTTCACTTTAGGAATGAAATACTGTCCAATTATTTTACTTGGGGAACACGTACTGTTCCATTCTTTCACCTATCCCGATTTAAACAGAGCGACTGACTCTATTCTGGAATGCAGCCACTACAAATTGATGGGTGCCTGATGAATATATTCCAATTGGATTCCCTTGACATAATTGGTACAATTTTCACAGCAGGAGGTAAGTGACAACAGCATCAGGTCAGAAAAGATTCCATGGCAGAATTAGACCAAACTGACAGCGTTCCGGTACAAAGGTTTGCTAAGCTCTTCTGTGAAGATGGGGCAATTTTAGAACATCTTATTTTCCATTTTCTGTATCAGAGTAGCATCAAGTCTGAACAATATTTGTGACAGATCAGCACTTTCCTCAATTTCACCCTTGCAAATGAATTGTTACGACTGTGACTTTAAGACTATAATTTCTTTTTAAGTTGGATAGAAAAGAGAATGTTACACGAGTGAGGTTATTCAATGGTATAAATAGCCTTGTAAATAGGCATTTTAAATTCTTAAACTGAACAGTTTTTCAGATTCACAAGCATTTGGCTGTAATTAAAGGGAAGTGGTGAGCAGGCAGTTTCTATCACAGATAAACGGCTTATCTGATCTTCTGAATCAATGCCCAGAAGTTAGAGAAAATGTCAAAAGAAGTCAATTATGACATTTGAAAGGAATGAGATGCAGGACCATGCCAAAGTCTGTGTTACACCCATAAAATGAGGCTGCGTTGGAAAGTCTTCACGACAGAAACTTTAAAATAAAGCAGAATGTAGTAATGAACCTGATTAGTTTTCACTAGAATGTTCTCCTTTGCCACTTTTTTTGTTTTTATGTTTTTTGTGAGAGTGCAGTTTTACTGATCTAAGTCCCGATTAAACTGATGTGTAGTCAGTAAATGTAAATCAGATTGACAGATCCAGATTGTAATCTGGGGTGGCATGGTGGCACAGTGGTTAGCACTGCTGCCTCACAGCGCCCAGGGACCCAGGTTCAGCTTCAGCCTTGGATGACTGTCTGTGTGGAGTTTGCACATTCCCCCTGTATCTACATGGGTTTCCTCCGGGTGCTCTGGTTTCCTCCCACAGTCCAAAGATGTGCGGGTTAGGTTGATTGGCTATGTTAAATTGACTTTGGTTTCAGGAGGATTAGCAGGGTAAATGTGGGGAGTTACGGGAATAGGGTTTGGGTGGGATTGTGGTTGGTGTATTCTTGATGGGCCAAATGGCCTCTTCCTGCACTGTAGGGATTCTATGATTCCTTTTTAGTTAAGGAAAGCAAAGTTCTGTCTGTGGTTCCATCAAAACACAGAGTTCAGCCAACCAGCGTTCAGACTCTGAAATGGTCCAACCATCTAAGCAGAGGAGCATTTAATTTTTTTTTAACTGTTTGCTTCATACCAGTTATGGCTACATTGCAACTGTTAGGAGCCAATTGGTGTGAAACTATGGGCTGGACGTACAGCCCATACTGGGGCTGGGATTGGAGGTGGATGGAAAGATGCAAATCATCCCACTGGCCGCACCACAGTAACTTCATTGCAGTGTTAATATAAGCCTCCTTGTGTCAATAATAAATAGTTAAATATACATTTTCCTAGCTTCAGTCCATGTCCAGACCATTCTTGCCCATTTGTGGCGTGTAGCTGATCAGGCTCATTAAGAACCTAATTGAGGCCAGTTAGCAGAGGCCAACATTCATTCTCCAGGTTTTCGCAGGTAACGGGCCATTTCGCGATAGCTTCCTGGCAGAGGGCTGGTATGTGGCCAGCAGTTCAGGCAGACCAAGAGGTCCTCCCTGCCTGCTTTGATTGTGGTACTGTGATGGGTCGGGTACCATCTCCACTGACACCCCATTCTCCCCGCTCTCCCACAGTGGTGGCCTGGCCGCAAAAGCAATTTTTAAATTCGAGATTTTGAAAGTTGGAGAGGGCACCCCCATAATGAAGTGCCCTCTCGCTTAGCTGCTTCATAGCCTGAAAGGCCTCTGATTGGCCCTCCACTTTTGAGATCAGGACTCCCGTGAACCCTGTGAAAATTGTAATAATGACTGTTTCCCCTGGGGGCAGGTTCGGGACCTGAAACGGTCCTGACCTCTGCTTCCTGTTCCCAGAAGGAAAATCCAGCTCTACAATCTTTTAATGCAAAGTGCAACTATACTTGCTAATAATAAGTATTCTCAATTTAGATCTTTCCGTTTTTGGGATCAATTTCAGTTGTCTTGAAAGCAGTGGCGTCGAAGGTTTTACCCTTACTTCTAAAAGAGACATTGGCCGGGATTTTCCTGACTTGGGCTAAAGGAGTTCCCGAGAGTATTTGAATCCCAAATGCTTCATGCATCCTACATTATAACGGTGGCTACATTTCAAAAATACCTCATAGGCTATAATGTGCTTTGAGACATTAGCTGGTCATAAAAGGCGCAATAGAAATGCAAGTGTTTCTTTTCATTTTGAACAATGTCATCATAAATCGACTGGAATCTGACCTTGAAGTCTATGAAAATGTTATGCTGCAGAGATGTTGGGGGACATACACAACACGTATATTTTAACTGTAACCAATTTATAACTCATAAGCTTAGAAACTGCCATTGGTCCAACATTTACTGGCTGACAATTATATATGGAACCTGCTGATTTACATGTAGCTTTGCTGTTTTCAGCCCCAATGACTATATTTCCCATGTAATTGACCAGCTGTTGGAAGAAAGAGAAACACTAATTGTATTACTCACAAGCTACATTGAGAAGGAGTAGACAAATGTTTATTCGGTTGAATTATGAAAGAATTCAAAATTGGAGTGAAGAGATCAGGTAAAGCACGGTCAGTAGTAATGCAGGTCTATTCGTAGAATCCCTACAGTGCATAAGAAGTCAATTTTTAAAAAATTCATTCGTGGGACATGGGCGTCGCTGGTTGGCCAGCATTTATTGCCCATCCCTAGTTGCCCTTCAGAAGGTGATGGTGAGTTGCCTTCTTGAATCGCTGCAGTCCATGTTCTGTGGGTTGACCCACAATGCCCATCAAGTCTGCACTGACAACAATTCCACCCAAGCCCTATCCCTGGAAACCCACGTATTTACCCTGGTAATCTCCCTGATACTAAGGGGCAATTTAGCATGGCCAATCAACCTAACCTCCAAATGTTTGGAGTGTGGGAGGAAACCGGAGCACCCGGAGGAAACCCACACAAACATGGGGAGAATGTGCAAACTCCACACAGACAGCAACTCGAGGCTGGAATTGAACCTGGGTCCCTGGCACTGTGAGGCAGCAGTGCTAACCACTGTGCCACCATGCAGCCCTTAAGGTATTGAAGGGGTGGACAGATACAATTTATTGGCAAGATTTTCAGTTGCTCATGGGGGATGTGAGGGGAGGTGCAGGTGTGCTCTGAAAATAGTGCACTCCTTGGCATGTCAATGTCCTGACATCCCTGTGACACACTGAAGTTTTTAAAGGGGGGACGGGGCTAGCAACCCACATACCTCACTTGCTTCTAATGGGCTGGAGAGGAGCAGAATGACATTTCAAAGTTAATAATGGGAAGAGCGAGCAGGCTGGTAGTTCTCAACAAGGAGTCATTATTGACAGTGGCTGTTGATGACAAACCTTGTATAATAAAGGATAGTCCAACTGAGGTGTTCATACAGTGGCACAAAGTTGCCATCGCAGAGTGACCTGAGAAGTGAGCTCTTGAGGACTTGTGAAGACCATGAGGTTATTGACCCTCTGCTTTCCAGCCTGTTCTATTCCTGCAGGAAAAGGCAAGCCCTGTAATGGCTGCTGTTTGCCTTTTAAAATTGTCTTCCGTAACCAATTCCCACCTCCACCCTGGGCCTGCTGTTCCTATTTGTGCGCTGAACTCGTCTTGGACCTCTCTCATTGAAAATGATGTGGTATGACATGGCCTGGGGTCGGGACCCATAAATGGTCCTGATGACAATTTCCCTCCTGATCCTGAACTGAATTTCTGACCACAGCCCTTCCCTAGAGATGCCTCAGTACACAAGACTAGGAGGAGGATGATAAGAGAACTTGACACTTGTCAACCAAATCAATTCTGAAAAAGGTGAACCCACATTCAGAGCCCTTGTAATGAATAATATATAAAGTCTGAGGGGGAGTCACATAATCCAAGAAGGCTTTCAGGAAAACCATGTGAAGGGTAGGTCGTGCCTCACAAACCTTATTGAGTTCTTTGAGAAGAGATGGATGAGGGTAAAGCAGTTGATGTGGTGTATATGGATTTCAGTAAAGCGTTTGATAAGGTTCCCCACAGTAAGCTATTGCAGAAGAAATGGAGGCATGGGATTGAGGGTGATTTAGCGGTTTGGATCAGGAATTGGCTAGCTGTAAGAAGACAGAGGGTGGTGGTTGATGGGAAATGTTCACCCTGGAGTTCAGTTACTAGTGGTGTACCGCAAGGATCTGTTTTGGGGCCACTGCTGTTTGTCATTTTTATAAATGACCTGGATGAAGGCATAGAAGGATGGGTTAGTAAATTTGCGGATGACACTAAAGTCGGTGGAGTTGTGGACAGTGCGGAAGTTGTTGCAGGTTACAGAGGGACATAGATAAGCTGCAGTGCTGGGCTGAGAGGTGGCAAATGGAGTTCAATGCGGAAAAGTGTGAGGTGATTCACTTTGGAAGGAGTAACAGGATTACAGAGTACTGGGCTAATGGTAAGATACTTGGTAGTGCGGATGAACAGAGAGATCTCGGTGTCCGTGTGCATAGATCCCTGAAAGTTGGCACCCAGGTTGATAGGGTTGTTAAGAAGGCGTACAGAGTGTTAGCTTTTATTGGTAGAGGGATTGAGTTTCGGAGCCAGGAGGTCATGTTGCAGCTGTACAAAACTGTGGTGCGGCCGCACTTGGAGTATTGCGTACAGTTCTGGTCACCGCATTATAGGAAGGATGTGGATGCATTGGAAAGGATGCAGAGGAGATTTACTAGGATGTTGCCTGGTATGGTGGGAAGGTCTTATGAGGAAAGGCTGAGGGACTTGAGGTTGGTTTTCGTTAGAGAGAAGAAGGTTAAGAGGTGACTTAATAGAGGCATACAAGATGATCAGAGGATTAGATAGGGTGGACAGTGAGAGCCTTTTTCCTTGGATGGGGATAGCTAGCATGAGGGGGACATAGCTTTAAATTGAGGGGTGATAGATATAGGACAGATGTCAGAGGTAGGTTCTTCACTCAGAGAGTGGTAAGGACGTGGAATGCCCTGCTTGCAGCAGTAGTGGACTCGCCAACATTAAGGGCATTTAAATGGTCATTGGATAAACATATGGATGATATTGGAATAGTGTAGATTAGAGGGGCTTTAGATTGGTTTCACTGGTCGGCGCAACATCGAGGACCGAAGGGCCTGTACTGCGCTGTTATGTTCTATGTATTCTGCTCCAAGCCAAATTGAAATGGAGGTTGGATCACATGACACACTTCCTATAAAAGAATGTCATGATGCTATCCCTTAAAGACATATTACAACATCCCCCTTTCATTTTAAAGATAGTTTGCCCCTTTCCAATTAAACTACTTACAATACATGTTCATGTTTAGTTGCTATAATAAGTGTATAGAACTGTTGAGTCTTTGACTCTCTAAAGTGTAAAGGTAATCTACCAGTAACCCAGATCGCGTGATGATAACCTTGTCTGGAGGTTTCTTTAATTGCTCAGTGATCTGTGGGATTGTAATCCTTGGATGTTATTCCTGGTTGTATTCAGGATTCTAATCTAAATTCAGTAGGACTGCATGGTGGTTGGAGAGCTGGAATGGATCTGATTTGTCTTCAGTTACACACCTTTGTGCGTAATGACTTCATCCGACCTTTGTTCTAAACAAGTTCTTGTCATTTTGGCTGGTTGCTATATACCTTCTGTGGGGATCCTGGATTTAAATTTATTGTTCAAACTGTAAACTTAGCAATTCTGTACCTATGCATGAGGATTAAATCCATAGATTATAACTAGTGAGAGATCATAGCACGCTGGTAGATCTACAATTGCTAAACCTCATTCTCCACGATGTAGAACATCTGTGGCAGACAGGAGGATTGATTGTGTTTGCAAACCAGGACTATGGAACTTCCGCTGGGAGTTAGTGAACCATTGTACGCTGAGAGTTTCACAGCAGTAGATTTTACCATGGCCTTCCATGTCAGTGGATACGTGTCATTTAGAATTCGTATGGGTATGTTGGTACTTGCACCTGTATCCATCTTGACCAATAACAAATAATAACCAACTTTCTTAAGGTAAATAATTAGAAGCTTGGCAAACACTTTAGAGGAGAAATAGCATTAATGTTTTCCATGAGATTGTCAGTGTGAAACATGTGTCCTTCATCTCATCGTGCACATCATTGTCACTTTCTAGTTCCTCGGTCACCTCATGTAAATGTATCTGACAGGATACTGGATCGTTCTTATTGTATGAAGGCATGTGTTGTGTATGGTCTGTTTGGATCAGTGTATGGCTCTTTGTAGCTTTACCCCAGTGTACTGCTGCTGCCAATGCTCCTATATGCCACAAGTCTTGCAAAATCTATAGAGAGCTCAGCAGTTTCTTGAGGTGGGATTTTCCAGCCCTTCCTGCCAGCAGGATCTGTGACCAGCCCCAGCGGCATGCTCCCCGGCGGCAAGACCAGCAAGCAACGCAAATGGCCATTGACATACCGTGTAGCGGCCGGAACGGAATTTCTGCTGGATCTCTTGGAGTTGGTGGAAGTGCTGGGTGTTTGGAGGAGTTGGTTACAGTTGGTGAAGTGTACAGGGAGTGGTGCTGCATGCAAAAAGAAGCCTTTGACTGCCAGGGCTTTGGGCACACCATTTGCTTCTCTAGTGGGGGCTATAATAGCAGATATTAATAGCAGCAAATGCGAAGACAAGGTGCTCGGCTCGCTTGGGAGGGACAGAAGGGCTCTCAACAAGAAGCCTTGTTTACCCAGGGTCTTCTGGGAGCACTTTTCTTTCTTCCACTGAAGTCAGCAGCAGTGTGTTTGTCATCTGCAACTCGCAAAGGAGGTACTCATGGAATTTAGTCGTGTCTTGGAACCATATTTGTAATCTCAGAGTAGGGCAAAGGTGGCACTGCCAGTGCCTGCAAAGATGGCCCTGAATTGTTTTATACTGGGATCCTTCGAAGCCAGAACAGGTGACTTATCTAACATGCTCCAGTTCACTGTCCTTTTCTGTCCTCGGCGAAGTGATGGAGCCTCTGTATGCCGGGAGAGGAAACGTTATTGTTTTCCCTGTGTACAGAGAGAAGCAGGCAGAGTGCGCTTGTGACTTAGTCAGGATATAGTGGGCTGTGTTATGGCTAGGCCCCGGGTGAGGTCTCCCAATTTATTGCGATTCTGGACAAGGTACCCCCAAATTGCTCCTGAGTGAGGGGGGATGAACTGGTTCCCCTTCTTTATTTAACCCCCTCAGTTGGTCAGAACGAAGTTAATTAAAAAGGATCACTTCCCTCTAGGATCCCTTCTCCCTGTCCAAGGGCCCGATTTTACCATTTTCATTCTCAGTGCTGAATCTGAGCACAATTCAGATCCAATTTGGAAAACTGCTCTCAGGCGCCCCATTCGCACTCAGCCTGAAAAAAAATCACGAGTCCGAATTGCACTGTGGGCGGGGCTTATCACACCCGAAACGCTGCAGCTCTGATCGGAGCCTTCAACTGCACATGCACGGTGAAAGAAAAATGTGAAAAACGTGCCGATGTCACATCGCTCCCGGGTCGCATAAAGCGGCCTGGGAATGAAAAGCGGGAGCGATGGCCCCCACAGACATCGCCCCACCCCCACAACATAACTGTTCCCCCTTATCCACCCACCCGCCCACTACCCAGACCGATCGTGACCACCTGCCCCCCCACTGATCGCCCGCAAAGTGGCAGCGGTCCCCCCCTGCCCCCCACACCAGAAATCCATCTGGCCTCCTTCCCCCCCACCCCTCCCCCACCAGAGAGCGATCTGGCCTTCCTTACCCCACCCCCACCAGAGAATGATCTGGCCTCCCTCCTCCCTCCCCCGCCCCACCAGAGAATGATCAGGCCTTTCCCCCCCCATCCCCCCATCAAAGGATGATCTGGCCTCCCTCCTCCCCACCCTCACCAAAGAATGATCTGGCCCACCTCCCTTCCCCAACTCCCACAACCGATCTGAGTTAGAGAGCCATTGGAAGCTCTGTACCTAACTCTTCAGCAGCTGGAGCGCCCGAAACAGACCTTTGCCAAGTGTGTCTGTTTCACGCCGAATCTGAACACGCGAACGTGATGGTAAAGGTAAAGCCCACTTTGCGGGCGATCAGTGGGGGGGCAGGAGGTCGCAATCGGTCTGGGTAGTGGACGGGTGGGTGGATAAGGGGGAACTGTTATGTCGTGGGGGTGGGGCGATGTCTGTGGGGGCCATCGCTCCCACTTTTCGTTCCCAGCCACTTTATCCACTTTTTGCGACCCGGGAGCAATGTAAAGTTGGGCGGGCAGTTCATTAATTCAATTTAAATGCATGCAAATGCATTTAAATCGCCGTTGCGTCCGTTTTGGGCGCGGTTCGGATTGCGGCCATTTTTGAGCCTTGGTAAAGTGGGCATCTGCGCGGACGTGGGCACGGATCACGCTAATCGCCTCACGCCCGACTTTGCCAAGTTTTTGTGCCTGTTTTCGGGCGCGATGCAATGGTAAAATCGGGCCCCAAATATATTTGTGTTAAAAGGATGCAGTTTAACCAGACTTTCTTGAGTTAAAGAAAGAGGGAGTTTACTAGTGACTAAAACGTGAGAAGAAAATGACAAAAATGCTACATACATGCACACAGATTAGAAATGAGAAGTGAATCCAAAATAAAAGTGAAAAAGATATATATAAATGGTCCATGAGGAGTAGAGGGTGAGACATTGTGGCTGTTAGGTTGGGCAATTCCAATAGAGCTGACTTCGACAGTTGAACAGTTGGTTTGGAGATTCCAGGTTCTGCAGGTTAGCTGAGAGGAGTTGTCCTGTTCCTTTTCCACTGTGACTTTGCTGACTTGAGTTGCTTCCAGCAATCAGAGAGAGAGCGACTTTTCTACTTGTAAGCACAGGAATGTCTAGAGGATGTTCTTCAGCTGCGACCTTCACAGCGCACATGAGCAGAGTAGAACTGGAACACCAGACTAGCACACTGACACTAGTGTTACAATTGGTTTTTAACCCCTCATCTCGTGTATTCCAGAAAGGGGAAAAACACAAACATGCCTTTTGCCCAGAATGCTTTATATCAACTCACATCATGTCCATAGTCTAGGATCTAACTCTCAGGGGATTACAGTTCAGTTTTTTCCCTTGCATTACTTCCTTTTTAAATGTCTCTATCTGAAAAAAGGTGCAACATTCTCTTCTCTCTTGACTAGTTGGTCAATCCACATAGAAATTCTAGCAAGAGTTATTTTGCAATTTCAGCCAGTTTTTGCTTGTATGTCCTTTTTAAAAAAAAACAACTTAAAAGCTCAACATGTCTGTAAGTAATTTGGGGCTGAAATCCATTGTCGTGGCCGCTGCCACATGGTGCAGGATGCCATCAGCTGGACACACTTGGCTTTGTGGTCGCCATTGCTGATGAGGTGCATTGCAACCTCAAAAGTGACCACATGGGCAGTGATCAGATGGTGTGCACCCACAGTTAGCACATCATGCCAGCGAATGCCCACTATCCTGGCAGCAGCCTTGGGACATTCATCTTCTGCCATTTCAACAATCTTTCAGCCACCATGTCAAACCAGAGGGTGGCTGCAGGGTGACTAGGGCTGGCTGATGATTTATCTCTATAATCCACATGACCAGCACATGTATAATGAAATTCATGCTACTGCAGGAAGCAATGGTTCCTATTAGGGGCTGTTACGATGGTTTTCTTGTTGTATTTAAAACTATCATTCCTTTCAAGTAGCCAGATAAGGTAATAGAGTGGTTTCAATATGAACTTCATTATAGCTATAGGACCCTGAATGACCATTCAGAGTGAAAATTTTAGAAATACATAGGCAATTAAAGCCTCAGCTTCGATTACAAGTAATTAGCATATATCAATAGACGTATAGGAGTTATCTCTATCGAGTCATAGTTAAGGTTACATCTTGCATACATAAGGGTATAATATCCAATTAAAACTCGTGCCTGTTAGATCATCAAGAAATGAAAGCTATATCTCTGACCAATGGTATCTCAACCTCCCTTTCTATTGTTCCTTGTTCGAATGGGCAGACATGAACTACAGCTGCACATCATTCAATTAGATGGTCCTTGACCTTTATCTAGGCTTACTTTAATAAAAAACCTGTCATCTGCACATAGCTTTCCTTGTGTGACTGAGGTTCAGCTTGCAGCTCATGTGATTTTTAACCACATGTGATTATTAACCCTTTCAGTTCCATAACCGTGGCCGCTGTGGGGAGTCCTCTCGGTGTCCCAATTCATGGTAATCTACTGCAATTCTCCACAGCCTGTCCAACGTGAGGTTGCACCCCTTAAACCCCAGAGACTCAGTAACCTCTTCAAGGGCAGGTAGCAGAGTATGCGGGGGAGGAAGAAGAAGGGAGGAGACAGTCAGCATGGATATGTTCCAGATGGGCTACCCATAAATAATAATGTAACTCCAGATCTGTATTGCCCTACATCCCACACTTTTATCAGCCCTTTATTATGAACCATCACAATTCATTTAGGCTGGAAAATTGGGCGGGGATCCTGGATTCAGGATTCAATCCTGGACCGGGGAGCGGCGCGGGCTTGGAGGGCCGAAGGGCCTGTTCCTGTGCTGTATTGTTCTTTGTTCTTTGTTCATTCTTGGCTGCATTCCTGAAGTAAAAGCCACCAAGAAACAACCAATTACTTACCAACTGGCAAAATATCCAATAATCTATTGAAAACTCAAACAGAGGGCCCAAACCAGGCAGGGGGTGTGGGGGCTGGGTGAGGGGCATTGTAGTTTGGACGGGAAAGTGCAGAGGAGAGATCCCACCACTTTCCTGCCTCTTTCTGATTAAGTGCACAGAGGAAAGGCTCCAGATGGCCCTCCTGCCTGGAGGCCAATTGATGCCTGTTAAGTGGGGCCAGCATTGATAATTTATCAGTGGTTGGCGGGGACCGCACCCCTGTGGACCTACTGCTCGGAAAGTTCTGATGGAAATGCTTGTGGCTGATGGAATGGGGGTGGGTCCTCTTTGTCAAGCTCATCATGACTGATGGATGTACCCGCTGGTGGGATTGGAGGGGCCCAAAGACACCCTCTCCCCATGCTTTAAACAATCCCTGCTCTCTGGGGCCTCCCTGTCTGGCTCTGGTGAACCCACTCACATTTTCCTCACAACAATCACTGGTGTGGGCTACACCTTTCTGGCCAGCAGCTCTCTGAGGTGAGATATCAGCCCCACACCAGGATGTTCCACACCAGGATGATTTCCCTCACATGAGCCAGGAAGCCTGATGGCAAGTAGATCGGTGCCCAGCTAGGACTTAATCCATTGGATCTTCCAAAAATGGCCATGTTAAATTTTGCCCACAGTTCTGCACATTCCTTAATGGCTGTCCTATTGTTCCTTTCCCTGGTCCAGTGCTAACTCTGGCTGTGGCATGGCTGCTGGAAGGCTGGTGACTTTCACTGGGTG
Source organism: Mustelus asterias (assembly GCF_964213995.1). Taxonomy (NCBI): domain Eukaryota; kingdom Metazoa; phylum Chordata; class Chondrichthyes; order Carcharhiniformes; family Triakidae; genus Mustelus; species Mustelus asterias. Next base: position 32,896,576 of record NC_135809.1, on the reverse strand, counting down.
AGTCTGCAGATGGCTTTGTAGGATGCCCTTTAGCAGTTCTGATCTTAGAATGCTCGGCCAGGATGGCATCATACTGGGTTGGCAGGCTAGCAGGCAACAGCAAAGGCACACGTAGCGTAGCAGTGGTGGGAGGATGAGTGCTGCTATCCTAAGAGAAGACAGTAGATTGGCACTCCACTGGCAGAATTCAGCAATCCTGGTAATCTGTTGGAGACCAGATTGCTGGATGCCACTTTGAGTGACAAGCAGACCTCGGTCTGAACTTGCACTGTGGCACTAAGAGGTTGGGTGGCTGCTGCTTATGCTGCATTGGAAACTTTGAACTTCCATAGAATCTACAGTGCCAAAGGAGGCTATCTGGCCCATTGAGCCTGCACCGACAACAATCCCACTCAGGTTCTATCCCCATAACCCCGCATATTTACCCTCCTAGTCCCCCTGACTCTAAGGGGCAATTTATCATGGCCAATCAACCTAACCCGCACATCTTTGGAGTGTGGGAGGAAACTGGAGCACCCGGAGGAAACCCACGCAGACACGGGAAAAACGTGAAAACTCCACACACACAGTGTGGACACACACAGAGAGATATCACAGACAGAGGCCGGAATCGAACCTTGGTCCCTGGCACTGAGAGGCAGCAGTGCTAACCACTGTGTCACCGTGCCACTTTGTTATAATCACAATATTTTTGCTTGTCTGAAATCCATCAAATGATGATCTGGACATTTCCAACTGCAGAGAAAGAAGAACTGGTAACATGCTCCTTACTGGAGATAATTGTTTTACTCACTGTTTTAGACCTTACCCCAGAGATCATCTGCCTTTAAGTCACCTCTCCCATGTCTCCACCTAATGTTTATTTTTTGGTTGTATCGCTGCGTGTACTGTCACTATCACTAAGAGGGTAAAAAAATTCAGGACGTCCTTGTTCAATCCTCTACATTGCCTCCTTTATTTAATTAGCCTGTGTTGCCTAACCATTTTCAGGAATCCTGTTATCTTACCTAATTAACCTTTCCATAGCAATCACTCATCTGTTTAATGAGTCTCTTGCTTTTTCCCAGGTGGATGGATGAAAGTATAATCCAAGATATCACCCCCAAACTGATAGGAGACCGGCCAAACACATATACCTACACAAAGGCACTTGCAGAGTATGTGGTCCAACAGGAGAGTCGGGATTTGAATATTGCTATTATCAGGCCTTCAATTGTTGGGGCAAGTTGGCAGGAGCCATTCCCAGTAAGTAATTTTACTTTAATGCAATGTATTTTATGGTCCTGTTGCTTCTTTATTTGAGCTCTATGTAACTCAGTGCATGTGTTATTAAAGTCTTAATTGTAAGTTCACTGGATGTACATCGAAAGGGGAGACCACTTAGTTGGGTGGAAGTAAGAGAACTATGTTAAAATGAGAAATGCTTCTATTATATTTTTTATTTTTTTAATCAGTGTCACAAGTAGGCTTACATTAACACTGCAATGAAGTTACTGTGAAACTCCCCTAGTTGACACACTCCGGTGCCTGTTCGGGTACACTGAGGGAGGATTTAGCATGGCCAATGCACCTGACCAGCATGTTTTTCGGACTGTGGGAGGCAATCGGAGCACCCGAAGGAAACCCACGCAGACGCAGGGAAAACATGCAGACTGCACACAGACAGTGACCCAAGCCGGGAATTGAGCCGAGGTCCCTGGCGCTGTGAGGCAGCAGTGCTAACCACTGTGTCACCGTGCCACCCCGCGGCACTCAAGTATTACTCTCGAGTTAATCCATAACCCGTCTCTGCTATCATACCTACAGAAGCAGATATACTGATATTGAAGCTATTTTGTTACTACAGGTGAGACAGTGATTGTCTATCGAGTCAAAGCTGTTTATTTAGGCAGGGTTTGAGGTAAATGGTATATTTGCACTTTATAGGGAGCTAAGAATTGTTGTGAGGAAACATTTGGTGTGAAAGAGGAAAGCAGGCATTTTGCAGGTGTTTTTCTTAATGAAGGCAATGTGGGAATTAGCTATCTTGAGCCTGATGATCTTCTTCAAGGTGATGCCTTGAAAAGATCTTTCAGACAGTTGCTTGGCTGTGATCAAACTGTGGGCAGTATTGCAATCAAACTGTAACTAACCTGGTCTGTTAATGTATGTTACGGCAAAAAAGATAGAATAATAGAAGCTTGCAACGAGGAAGGGGGTCATTCAGCCCATCATTTCCATGCCAGCCATCAAGCAGCCATCCAGCCTAATCCCACTTTCCAGCTCTTGATCTGTAGCCTTGAAGGACACAACACTTTATGTGCATATCCAAGTACTTTTAAATGTTATGTGGGTTTCTGCCTCTATCAGCCTTTCAGTCAGTGAGTTCCAGATTCCCACCACGCTCCAGCTGACAATGTTTCCCATTGAATCCTCTCTCAACATCCTACCCGTTGCCCAGTATCTATGCCCCCTGGTTATGGATCCCTCAACCAAAGGGAATGGGGCCTGACTGTCCATTCTACCCTGATCCCTCATAATTTTATACACTTCAGTTAGCTTTCCCCTCAGCTTCCCTTATTCCAAAGGAACAGCCCAACCTACCCAATCTTCCAATAACTAACCTTTTTAATTTCTGTCAACAACCTCATAAATCTCCTCTGTGCCACCTTTGGTGCAGTCACATTTTTCCTACGATGCAATAACCTAGACTGAACTTAACACAGTACTCCAACTGTGGACTACTGTTTTATACACATCCAACATAACCTTCCAGCTCTTGTATTCTTCGCCTCAACAATAAAAACAAACATCCTACACGCCATCTTGACCACTTACCAACTTGTCCTGCCACCTTCCTGGATCTGGAGCACGCACGAAAGTCCCTTTGTTCCTCTACACAACTCAATATCCTACCATCTACTATCTACCCTTGCCTTGAGAATCTTCCCCAATTCAATATTTTATACTTCTTTGATTGAATTCCATTTGCCTCTGTTCCCCCTATCTGACTAGTTTACTGGTACCTTCCTGCAGTCTACAGCTCTCTTCCTCACGATCAACCACGTGCCCATTTTTTACTATCGTCTGCAGAATTCTTAACCGTACCCCTTACATTCAAGTCCAAAGCAAGAAATTTAGTACTGAGCCCCACTGGAAGCAGCCTTCCAGTTACAAAAACACCAATCGCCCATTACCCTTTGCTTTCTCTGAGTTGTGGATCCAACTTGCCATTTTGCTTGGGATGGGACTCAAACTAGGAGAATTCATCTGCTGTACCTCTGACAGCTGAGTTACTGGCCTCTCTATCCCTTAGGTTTCACTTATAATATCATGGTGTGGAAATTAACCCTCTAGTTTTTGGTTTAACATTGTGAAGCAAAGTAATGGTAATTTTCGTAGTAGTTACGGCATAGCTGACGACATGTGGACACTACTTCACTTCTGAATTTTTCCTTCTGCCTGAAGTATTTAACATGGTTGGACTGGTGGCTCATGCTACAAAACTGTCTTCTTAGCAGTGGTCTCACCCCCTGCTTTGTATCGTGAACTGTGCTCAATCCTTTCTGACTGCGATAGAGGAATGACCAATCAACATTTTGTGTACTTGCCATATAGCTCTTTAAAATCATGGACACACATTAATTCGTCATTGCAAATGCACAGAGAGGCAAACAGGAAGCAACAAGGCCATTATTGACACAGGGATATATTTTTGAGCGCACCTTCAGATGATGATGCAGAAGTCATGCCAAACGGAGCAGATTTTCCATTGCTGATTTACCGTATGATCTACGTGATTATTAGGGTTTGACTCACGGCATCACCCAGTTCCTAGTTTTTCAATGCAGCGGCTGAGTGACATGAAGCTAGCAGATCCTCACGATTGCATGTGTGGGCTACAGTGCAGATAAACTGATTGAGAACAAGTAATGGAACTAAGGAGGAGCAGAAGGTGTGAAGCTTCCCCTAAACAAAGTGGGGTGGAAACGCTCGCCAATGGAAACCCCTGTTTTCCTGCACCGGAGGCATGTCCTTATTCCAGATAATGAATTAGTCACGTATTCACAAGATCAGAATCTGAGATGCAGGAAACAAAGGGGAAATAAGAGAAGGAAAAAGGGAGGGGACAAAAGAATGTGGAGGCAAGGGTATGGAAAATAAGGAATTGGAAAGAGACAAAAGAAAGCAAGATTCAGAGATTATGAGAGGAAGGCGAAAATAATGGATGACAGAGAGATTTGGAGAGAATGAGAATGGAAAAGGGAAATGAGAGGCAGATGGGCACAAGGCAGACATAATCCAGATTTCAAGGAAACAATTGGAAATAAGACATGTCAAAAGACACACTATGATGGGCTTCTGAATCACTTGCAGCGAATACTTGTAATTACACTGAGAGCTTAGAGACAATGTAGTTTATCAGAATGCGTGCCTGTAATTTCCCAGTATGCATTACTGTCAGACGAGGCTCTCCAATGAGGTGCATTTGCATACAATCAGCCCTTACATTTAAAATATCTGGCTTTGTCTGCAATTCCTTTTTCTAGCGCTCAACCTTTCCGAGGTTTAGTGTATCCCCAAAGGAACGCTACCCCCATGCAGACATTTTGTTATCTCTTAGTCTGCTGCACAAAGGAATCTCACCCTCATTTACGAGTTTGATTCCATATATGATCCTATTTCTGATCTTTTTTTATTCATTCACAGGATGTGGGCATCACTGGTAAGGCCAGCATTTATTGCCCACCCTAATTGCCCTTGAGAAGGTGGTGATGAGCCGCCTTCTTGAATTCAACTGAATGGCTTGCATTGCTGAGCAAGGTAACTGCATTATCTTGGCTGGACTGTGTTCTCTGGGTGTCCAATAAACTGCTTGGTGCCATACAACTCTCTCTGCCCTGAGTATTAATTAAGACACAAAAGCATTTTGACTTTTACTTTTGCATTTCTGTCAGACATTGTGGGTTGATTTAACAAAGAAAATGTAGTTTCTCGTTTCAATGCTTCCAGACCTGACTTAAGCACTTTGCATAATTTCTAACTCCTATTAGCATTACCTACTCCAGGATTTGGTCAGCAAATCTCAGCTAATCAAGTTCATCGCAAAACTGATGGCTTTTAGGCAGAATTAAAACCTTGACAAGGTCGTAAGCAAGTTTCAGAATGCTGTCTTCAACTGAGAAGCAACAGAAGTTAGTTTTCAAACGTTCGAGTTATTCATGTCGTTAAACTGAGCCTCAGTATCGTGAACATTTTCCTCTTCCTGTCTTTTTGTTGCCTTTTCTGACATTTTGTTCTCTTCCTGGCCACAGAGGACTCCACACTGTGTCAATGAGAAAGGGAAGGGCTGAGTTTTTAACATCTGCTCCAGGCAAAGGGGATAGGGTCACGGCCAGCATTCCCTCTAAACTGTGTGGGTGTATGATCATCCAGCAATCAGGAATGTGCCGCTTAGGGAGCAAGTAGGCCACACACAGGCAATGCTCCCTTGACGGTACAATCTTAAAGGGTCCATGCAGTGCAAACAAATGAGAAAGGGGGCATTGGTTACGGTATTGATCCTGGAGGACAGTATTAAGCAACTTCAGCTGGCGGATTGAATTCAGATTGAGGTACACGTACTCGGAGCGCAGCTGTGGCTTCAATACGAGGAAAAGAAAAAGGGGTTATTACTGAGCCTGAAAATTATGGAAGGATCTTGAGTCTCAAAAAGGCAGGGATTTTCCAGCCTCGTCGTGGCGGGACACAAGGGATGCGGTGGGCCAACCAAAAACCCATTGACTTTTGCCAGGACCGGGTGATCCTGGCAGTGAGTGGGGATTGGAAAATCCTAGCTGTAATCAGATAACTGTGTCCACAGGCCTCCATCTATTCAGTATCTTCACTTCAGACATCCTGGGTACCAAATCAGGCATGTCCCCAATAATCCAGACAATTCTGGAAGATTTATGGTGCCTCTATTTATATTGTAGTATAGCATTGTGCCACAGGAGGACTATTATGGAGATCCTGTGTGCTTTATTCATCATCCTAAATAGTAGGTTAACCAGTAACTCATGGGGTGGGATTTTATGGCCTCGCTCGCGCCAGACCAGAAATTCCCACCCGAGGTCAGTGGAGATTTCCATTGTCAGACCCTCACCCGTGCTAATTGTGGCGGGCGAGGCGGTAGAGTTCTGGCCATGGTGCTGTATGTCCTTAATTGTGGTATTATAACTTTGCTCAAGAGAGTTGGCTGGAAGATACAAGGGATCTGGATTGCTATTGGTACCTGGTAGATACCAGATTCAGCATAGCCCTTGAAAAACATGCTGAGAGAGCATGCAGAACATTTTGATCTCTCACCTCTTTTCAATTACAGCATAGTTTGAGTGTGGTGTACAAAGCATGTGTCCAAAACAGTTTATTTCATGATTCAAAATGAGTATGCACAGAATGAAAAACTCATGTGTGGGATCCAGAGGCAAGCGATGAGGAACATTTGTTTGAAAAAAGGTTAAATGGCCAAATCTGGGAACCGAGATCAAAATATTTTCCTCAACTAGTTGGCTATAACGAACAGGAAAAACAGTCCTTTTGTTTACTTCTTTCAATAAAGGAGCTGGAAAAATATCCAGGGGTCTCTAAGATCTAGGGAACTTTTGTCGATGGTGTGCCTTTCCTGGTGGTAGAACCAAAATGTGCACCACATTCACTTTCCTGCTTTTTCCATTTCCCACTTGATTACAATTAAAATGTAAAGTGCGGGCAGCACGCGTGGGAAACCTGCGATTTTGCGGCAAGGGATGCTTTTCAGTGTTAAAAACATTTTTAATTCATTCATGGGATGTCGGTGTCATTCGTTAGGCCGGCATTTATTGTCCAGCCCTAATTGCCCTTTGAAAGGTTGTGGTGAGCAGCCTTCTTGAACCCCTGTATGTGGTGCAGGGACACTTACAGTGCTGTTAGGAAGGGAGTTCCAGCATTTTAATCCAGTGACTGTGAAGGAACAGTAATATAGTTTCAACTCAGGATGGTAAAATCAATGCTGCAGCTTCGGGCGGGCTATAGAAGAGTTTTCAGGACAAACGGGGATCAAGGCCACAACTTCATTGCCATTAGTATAAGACTTACTGAGAGCACAAATGAGACACGGGTGTATTTTCAAATTTAAGTTTCACTTGTAAATAATTCACATTACATGGGTTTCATTTTATTCAAGGGTGCTTCATGGTTATTTGTTGAGATTAGCCTAGTTAGAGAGCTAAGTGTACTGGCACACACACCTAACAGTTGGCACGCATTAATGGCTACAGGGGAGATGGGGACATTTCCTTTATCACAGTAGTTTTTTGCTCACTCTTTGATGAATGTTCATGTTCAGTGTTTAGTGTTGTACTCACCAATCTGTAAGATATGATTGGACTCGCAGACTTAGCTGATCCTCCCTTCTGTGCATTGTAAAGCGCATTGTCTTGGAGGGAAAACCTTCCCCTGCCTCAGTTAAGGCCCTTGAAGGGCCTTTTAATGGCCATGATAGGGCCTTTTCCTGCCCAGCCTCAATTTTTAGGCAGGCAGGCAGATGATAAATTGGGGGGGGAATCCCGGAATTGAACAAAGTTCGATCTCGGGTGGGAAGGTTGTGAAGTTGCGCATCCATAAGCAGTCCCTTTCTGATTGGGGGCACCGTCCAGTGACCTTCAGACATCCCTCCCTCCGCAGGTTTTCCCTCAAGATCAGAATATCCTCCCTCAGGACTTCCCAAGCATTCCCATAGAATCCCTTCAGGACAGAAGGAGGCCATTTGGCCCATCGAGTCTGCACTTACCCAGGCCCACCCCACCCCGCCCTATCCCCATAACTCCATGAATTTACCATGGCAAATCCACCTAATCTACACATCTCGAGACATTAGGGGATATTTTAACATGACCAATCCACCTAATCTGCATGTCTTTTGGACTGTGGGAGGAAACCGGAACACCCGGGGAGAACGTGCAGACCCTGCACAGACAGTCACCCAAGGCCAGAATTGGACCTGGATCCCTGGCGCTGTGCGACAGCAGTTCTAACCATTGTGCCACCATGTCGCCCACCTCTGTGCCATTGTGTCACCCCTAACTACTGTGCCACCGTGCCATGGGCGGGAATGCATCCAACCGACCAAGCCCCTGAAAATTCTGGTCATTTTGTGCGTACGTGCGTGAACAGCACAAACAAAAAACCTAAAGAACCTGTGTATGATTCACCCAAATTGGAACTAAGTGCCCACGCCAGTGGGAAAACTGGAGTTTGCTGAAAACCTTGGCAGTGCCAATGGTGCACTGCCCCTGGCATTGACACCCTGGCCTCATGTCTTTTCCCGAGGGGGTTGGGGAGGCCAAAGAGGTAGATCCAGTGCCCTTGCACCCTCTGCCACTGCTGGCCTGCAAAGGAAGGGCCCCCAAGGGTCCCGGGGGATGGGTGGGATCGACCTGGGGGTAAGAGGATGACCTCGTCACCCTCCCCTGAGATGGGAGGGTCTCAGAGGGTGGGGCTGTGAGGGGGTCGTCTCAGGGAGATGGGGGCTGCTGAGTGGGATCTCGGGGGGATGGAGGCTGAGGGGGTGTTGAATCATGTCTGTGTGGTGGGGCCAGCGGGGTGGGTCGGGTGGATCCTGAGAGTCCTTATGCCCGGCGGGAATCCTGATTTTTGGCCGATGCCCCATTCAGTGGAGGATGGAGAATTCCACTCTGTATCTTTAATACTTTATTTTTTAAAAGTTACCAAAATTATGAAAGAAAGAACATTAAAACCAGGGATAATTAGCAAGTTGCGCTATTAAATATGTTAATTTGATATAAAATTTAAAAATAAGAAACTAACACAGTGGGTTTTTCACTAATCTTTTAGACTCTTACATGTGTCTATTCCTTTGTGCCAAAAACCAAACTGATCTATTTTCTTAACATAGGAAACATAATATTTTATCATTAGTATTAATTCATGGCAAGGCAGGAGGAGAGCGGCGAGGTGGGAGGGAAACGGCGGGACTGGAGGGGAGCAGTGAGGTGGGAGGGAAACGGCGGGACTGGAGGGGAGCAGTGAGGCAGGAGGAGAGCGGCGAGGTGGGAGGGGAGCGGCGGGACTGGAGGGGAGCAGTGAGGCAGGAGGAGAGCGGCGAGGTGGGAGGGGAACGGCGGGACTGGAAAGGAGCAGTGAGGCAGGAGGAGAGTGGCGAGGTGGGAGGGGAACGGCGGGACTGGAGGGGAGCAGTGAGGCAGGAGGAGAGCGGCGAGGTGGGAGGGGAGCGGTGGGACTGGAGGGGAGCAGTGAGGCAGGAGGAGAGTGGCGAGGTGGGAGGGGAACGGCGGGACTGGAGGGGAGCAGTGAGGCAGGAGGAGAGCGGCGAGGTGGGAGGGGAACGGCGGGACTGGAGGGGAGCGGTGAGGCAGGAGGAGAGCGGCGAGGTGGGAGGGGAACGGCGGGACTGGAGGGGAGCAGTGAGGCAGGAGGAGAGCGGCGAGGTGGGAGGGGAACGGCGGGACTGGAGGGGAGCGGTGAGGCAGGAGGGAAAGAGCAAGGCAGAAGGGAAGCAGCGAAGTTGGGGGCAAGCAGTGAGGTGGGAGGGACCCAGCGAGTGGAAGAGGTGGTGAACAGGAGGGTTGGCAAGTCAGGAGAGTTCCAACTTGCTGCTTGCCTCCCAAGACCTTCCACTTGCCATTTTTCCCGAACATAGCTGATTCTGTTAAGTCTTGTGATTCCGATCCACACTTGATCCTTCCCAGCCAATGTGAGCTGCCACATCCTGGTGGGAAAACATCAAGCCCAAAATTGTACGTCAGAAAAACAAATATTTGCAAACACGTAAGTCAGGGTCCTCGGAAACTACTTACCGGTTCACAGTGGGTTAGACAAACTCCTTAACTCTTCCAAGTGACAGCTCCTTTTCATCACCAGCTCTCACTTCCAGAACACTCTGTCTGTTCTGGTGCTCTTAATGGGTGAGCTGCAAGCCAATCAGTTGTTGCCATGTGGCCTGGCTACTGGCTGCCGGTATCGAGTGGGATCCGGCACCGGTGAAATTCCAGCCATGTGTGACGCCACAGCTTCACCGAGCATTGATTGGTGAAGTGGCAGATGGGCTCCACATGTCATGTGAGTGGCATTCACAATCAAACACACAACACTGGATGTACTGATGCATGGCTTATTTTTTTTATTCATTTGTGGGACACGGACATTGCTGGCTGGCCAGCATTTATTGCCCATCCCTAATTGTTCTTGAAACTGAGTGGCTTGCCAAGCTATTTCAGAGGGCAGTTGAGAGTCAACCGCATCTGGACTCACATATAGGCCAGACCAGGTAAGGACATTAGTGAAGCAGATTGTTTTTTTCTGACAATCGACAATGCTTCCATGGTCATCAGTAGATTCTTAATTCCAGATTTTTTTTATATTGAATTCAAATTTCACCACCTGCCGTGGTGGGATTGGAACCTGGGTGCCCAGAACATTAGCTGAGTTTCTGGATTAATTGTCTAGCGATAATACCACAAGGCCATTGCCTCCACAAGGTGCGCAGGATAGAGGGAACTTATGTTGAGGTGTGGGAATGGATGAGTATTCTGAAGAACGGCTTTTTTACCTTTGGCCTTTTGCCATTTCATGGTTTCTGTACTTACTACCACACAATAATCATTGTCTAAAATGATTTAAGATAGTAGGCTTGTTCTGGATAGGTTTCTGATCCTCCCTGATCACAATTACTAATACTGTAACTCAGGATGTCATATACAAGTGAAACGCACCGAACCACAGAACTGCATTTCTCCAAGCAACATTATTTGACTTTTGCAACATTAACAAAGGAGATGTATTAAAGCAACTAGGAAAGAGTAGGCTAATTGAAGTTTGGAGTTAAAACTGGTATAATCTAGGTAAACTCCTGTGTTAACTGGGTATATATTGCCATATACTCTGTTTTCTAAATGGTGAGATTGTTTGAGATTTTTGACAGCCCACCCAACATATTCTGTAAGATGGAATAAGACACACCTTCTTTGAAAGTGACCTCAAAGTATCTTTACTTAGTTTGCCTGGCTATATGACCAGATGGATGTAATGTAATCTTTAATGTCATGCAACTTTCACTAAAAGTTTTTATCTAAAAATATTTTTACTCATAAGCACTAAGCAGTCCAAACCTAGATCATGTTTCTTTCAATCTAATTTACTCCAAATAAAAAACAATGTATCTTCATAACACCTGAGAAGCGAATATGGCTGGATGCTGAAGAATGAAGAGCTTTATGAATATTTATATGGGATCTACAAACTTTTAAAATGTTTCTAAACCACATTTACAAATTGTCCTGCACTTTTAATCATTTGAAAACTGAAATTTCTTTTTCAAACTTCAGCATACTCACATCTGTCCATTAATATCACATCTGTAGAAACAATTTGTTGTCAATTTTTGATGTCTGATTCTCTAAAATGGAATGCAAATGAAATCTCAAAGTAGATTTCTGATGCTGGCATATATGCCTTGAGCAAAATTCTGCAGCCTCCCAGCCACATGTTTCCCACCGGTGGGAGGTGACAGGTTATTTGCTTGCGGCAGGAATCTCTGGTCCTGCTGCTGTTGATGGGAATTGCCATTGACGTCACCCCACGCTGGCGGTAAACCCAGAGGCGGGGGCGCACTGCCAGTGGGACCGGAGAATCCCGCCGGCTTGAATGGCCAGAGAATTCCAGCCCATATTTTTTGAAGGCGTATAGTCTGACTTTCTGTTACTGATGTAATAAGGTGTGAAAATCTTCCTGCAAAGAGCTGCTTGCTGGCCACTGTAAAATCAACTGCAGTGCCTAAAGTCCTGCATTCAAAAAAAACTAACTGTGACTTTTTTTTAATTAAATAGGGTTGGATCGACAATTTCAATGGACCAAGTGGGCTTTTCATTGCTGTATGTAAAATATCTTTTTATTGTTATTTTCTTTTGAGTAAATAAATCTTTCTTAAAACGTAGTGAATTGACAGGTAAACATAGAAAGCAGGGCTGAATTTCCTGCCCATCCCCAGCCCTTGTGCCAAAATGCTAAACAGGGTCAGTGCTCCCAACGTGCACTTCACCTGTCCAACCCCAAGATTGCCTCTGTCATTGCCATGTCCTGGGAAAACCCAGCACAGACCTGCCCGCCTTCCCTTCCAGCAAAGGCTGGCACTAGTAGTGTCAGCTCTGTGGTGGCACTGTCAACCTGGCCTGGAACACCCACGTACCCTCCATCAGATTGAGGTCAAACCACTGCCAGCTGCTTCTAGCCACCCTGTGCATGAGTGCCTAGCGAACTTAGCATCCAGAAAAAGAAGTGAGAGGTTGGAAATGCTCCCTCCCACTTTATTAACATTCTCCACCTTCTCACTATGCTTCCAGCCTAATCCCACTTTCCCAGACTTGGTCCATTTCAAGTGCACATCTGAGTATGCTTTAAATGCAATGTGGGTTTCTGCCTCTATCATCCTTTCAGGCGGTGAATTCTGGACACTACCATCCTCTGAGTGAAAACATTTCTCCTTAATACCCCTTCAGTAATTCTACCAATTACCTTAAGCCCTTGCCCCTGGTTATTGACCTTCTAAAAAGAGAAATAACTTCTTCCAAACTAGACTCTCTAAGCTACTCATAATTCTATGCATCTTGATGACATTTCTGCTCCGCCTTCTCTGCTCCAATCTTTCCCTCATTTATAAAATCACCAGTCCTGGCAACATCTTCCTAGTTCTCTTCTGCACCCTCTCTGGTTTGATCACGTTCTTGTTATAATGTGGCCACTAGAACAATATGCCGCACTCAAACTGTGGACTCACTAGTGTTTTGTTCAGTTTTAACATAAACCTCCGATTATTATATTTTATGCTTCAGCTAATAAAGGCAACTATCTTGTATGCCTTCTTAACCACCTTATTTACCAGTCCTGCTACTTTCATGAATCTGAGGATGTGCATTCGAGGTCGGCTTTTTGCTCTACACCTCTCAATATCCTATTATTTCCGGTTTCCTCCCACTGTCCGAAAAACATGCTGGTTAGGTGCATTGGCCATGCTAAATTCTCCCTCAGTGTACCCGAACAGTGCCAGAGTATGGCGGCCAGGGGATTTTCACACTAACTTCATTGCAGTGGTAATGTAAGCCTACTTGTAACACTAATAAATAAACAAAATTTCTGATGCATTCTCTTCCTTTCTTTGCTCTTCCCAAATGCATTATATTTCTTTGGATTGTATTTGATTTGCCATTTTTCTGCACACCTGACCAATCCAATCATACCTACCTGCCATCTCCAGCTTCTACTTCACTATCAATAACATGGCCAATATTTGTACCATTTGCAAACGTCTGAATCATTTTCCCTACAGTTGAGTCTAAATAATTGATACATGCCACGAAAAGCAAGTACTGAACCCTGTGGAACTCCACTGGAAACAACTTTCCAATACCCTTTGACCATTACCATTTGCTTCCTGCCACTGAGCCAATTTTGGATCAAATATGTCACTCTTTGAATCCCGTTGGTTTTTGACCAGTCTGCCATGCAGGGCCTTGTCAAAACCTTTCTTAAAATCCATGTTGACTACCTGAAGTGTGCTACCATCAACCTTAGAATCATAGCATCCTACAGTACAGAAGGAGGCCATTCAGCCCATCGAGTCTGCACTGACCACAATCGCGCTGGCTTGAAAGGCCGGAGAATTCCAGCCCATATTTTTTGAAGGCGTATAGTCTGACTTTCTGTTACTGATGTAATAAGGTGTGAAAATCTTTCTGTAAAGAGCTGCTTGCTGGCCACTGTAAGATCACCTGCAGTGTCTAAAGTTCTGCAAAGTGAGTTCCAGGCCCTATCCCCATAACCCCAAGCATTTACCCTAGCTAGTCCCCCTCACACTAAGGGGCAATTTAGCATGGCCAATCCACCTAACCCACACATCTTTGGACTGTGGGAGGAAACCGGAGCACCCGGAGGAAACCCACGCAGACACGGGGAGAACGTGCAAACTCCACACAGACATGACCCGAGGTTGGAGTCGAACCCGGGTCCCTGGTGCTGTGAGGCAGCAGTGCTAACCACTGTGCTGCCCGTAACCTTCCTTGTTACCTCCTCAACAAAAAACAGTCCAGTTAGTCAGACAGGAGCTCCCCTCAACAATTCCATGCTGACTGACTGATTAATCTGCACCTCTCTTTGTGATAATTTGTACTGTCCCTCAGAATTTGTTTCCAATTTCACTTTTACTTTCCAATGGAAGACTTCTATCTAATGAGGAATGTTTAGATTGTGGGTTGCTGTCAAACAGACTCCATTCATAGACAATGCTGCAAGTAAAATATTGTTAAATGATCAATTTTTTAAATGGGGGGGAGTTGGAAATGGGAAGCATCCAACCTCAATAGTCTGCCTTAAATACTTTCACCACCAAACATGGCCTTCTAAGAAATTTTCCTCTGCTATCCTGCACCAAATTGAGCAGTGTAGCAACTGAAAAAGCAGAAAAAAATAAAATGGAAAGGCCAACTTTCCAACTCCTCACCCCAATCCTATCTTCATTTCACCCCCCTCCCCCACAACTTCACGTGGCTGTTCCACCTGCCACGTGTAAATGCAAGCTGAAAAAAGCCTAGGCCACTGGCATACTTCTCTTCAATCTACTCTGTCTACCTACCTCTGCCATTGCCAGGAATACTCTGGCAGTGGTCCTTATAGTGGGCAGGAAGGTACCAAGATATCAGGATGCAGATAGAGACTCTAATAGTGGTTGCATTGGCCTGGGCCAACTGCAGTACTTATGGGAGCTAGGGTAGCAAAAGGAAGTCCTAACTTTGCAGGGACATGTTAAAGAAAATCCACCCCAACCTGTGTATGTGAGACCAACAATTATTGCAATTCATTCATTTAATGGTCAGCCCTCATTTAGTCTCGAGCAGTGGTTCCCAAACTTTTTTCACTGGGCCGCACTTTCGGAATAAAAATTTGTTCGCGCCACACCGAATTTTTTATTGATAAGAAATACATTCAAAAACAAAAAAAACCAACTCCTAGCAGTGCTTGATTCATACATAGAACACAACTACTTTATAACATGATCATGGGACATCCAGAAAGTATAAAACAATGCTTGTTTAAACCATGTTTAATTTTTGATTGTCCTTGAATCTTCCCGCCACACTTGCCATCCTCTCTCGCCGCACCAGTGTGGTGCGCCGCACCCTTTGGGAACCACTGGTCTAGAGCATCCCTTTAATACAAATGCAATAGTCAGAGATTAATATATGTATTTTTAACATTTTAAGACTGTCTGTTTTCAAATCCTTCCATGGTCTTGCCCCTCCCCATTTCTGTGACCTGCTCCAGCCTACAGCCCCTCAGAATCTCTGCATTCCACCAATTCTGACCTGCATATTCCCAATTTTGATTGCTTCTTCATTCCCAGTCATGCCTTCGGCTGCCAAGGTCTTAATCTCTAGAATTTCTGCCCTAAGATCTCCTTCAATCAAACATTTGGTCTAATAGCTCCTTGTGTTACTTGGTGTCAAAATATAAAGCATCTTGGGATGTTTCATTAGATTGAAGGTGCTCTATGAATGCAAGTGGTTGTGTAGTTAAGGTGTGGCCAAGTGAGAGCTAATTAGGATCAAATTGATGGGGCAGAACTCACTATGTGATTGCTACAAGGATTCAAAGCAAAGTGAGTTTGAGAACAGAATCAATCTATTTCCATGCAAGTGTGGATCCACCTCGTTAGCTTGTCTGGTACCTAAGAGAAATTGGCTGTATTATTCATAAAGGACACAGCGAATACTATTATTGGAAATTAAACATCACATTGGTACAGTAATGATCTTCTGAGGAGTTTAGAATTGTTAGTGTTCAGTTTGGTGTTCAGGTTTGACTAACTATATTGCTGGAGTGTGGTCCTGTCAGCTAAAACCTGCAATTGGATTCCAGTCCAAATAAATATTTATAAATATTCCCAAGGCAGTAAATTTGACAATTTAAAAAAAAAATCTGTCCTTGGGTGCAGTGCTGGAGAAAGAACTGAGGAGGGAGTAAGGTTTTTTTGTGGGACATAGGCACCACTGGTTGGCCAGCATTTATTGCCCATCCCTAGTTATCCTTGAAGGGCAGTTGAGAGTCAACTACATTGCTGTGGCTCTGGAGTCACATGTAGGCCTGACCGGGTAAGGACGGCAGATTTCCTTCCCTACAGGACATTAGTGAACCAGATCGACAATGGTTTCAAGATCATCAGTAGATTCTTAATTCCAGGTATTTTTTATTGAATTCAAATTCCACCATCTGCTGAGGTGGGATTCGAACCCGGGTCCCCAGAACATTAGCTGAGTTTCTGGATTAATAGTCTAATGATAATACCACTAGGCTATTGCCTCTCCTAAAGTTGCTCTCTCTCTGTTCATATTTAAGTTATTCAAAGTGCTGTAATTAAATTGGTGTGTAGAGATGAGTGTTCTGTTAAATGTTTTCTGATTTCTGTTCTATGGCAATACCATAAATTTTCAAAGTAACAGTGGTCAGTCGGATCAGAAGGAACACTGTGAAGAAGGTTCTAATTAATTAAAGTTTAAAGTTTATTTATTAGTGTCACAAGTCAGCTTACATTAACACTGCAATGAAGTCACTGTGAAAATCCCCTAGTCGCCACACTCCGGCTCCTGTTCGGGTGCACTGAGGGAGATTTAGCATGGTCGATGCACCTAACCAGCACATCTTAGCTGCCATCTTGGTTCCCTGTTACAGTATATACAGAGAATATTATAGTATTGTTCCTGATGTCATTAGTCTCACTACTATTTCTTTTTCAAAATTATCCTGGACTTGAACGTTAGCAGATAATGTCCCATTATCACTGTGAGGTGACTATGATGTTTTATTTCATGCCAATTTCTCATGAGATCTCCTGTCTAATTATCCGCAACCAGTAACAACTTAAATTTACGAAATTCATCATATAGAACCCCCACAGTGCTGTACTAGTGGAAAATACAAAGCTCACGAGGAGGGTGAGGATGGAATTGATAGTTAAATGGATTAGTTGAAGTTTGTGGGAAGGTCAGTGATGAAAGTATTTGTGGAATCAGTCCTTGAGGTGGAGGCGTGGCTTCGGGTTTTAGCACTGGTGGAGATAAAATTGTTGATTAGATAGGGAATGTTCCAGAGATGGAAAAATATATTCTCGATGACACATTGGTGTGAGATTTCATTGGGGGCTGCACAGAGCACTGAAGTTTGCGTCACCAGATACAATTTGTATGGCAGGTTAGAATGCTTCAGGTTCATTGATGCTTGCAAGAATATACAGAATGGTATCAATTTGATCAGAGTCCAACTGTAGACTGTGAACTGATGCTTAATATGAATAACACTTCAGGCAGACAGTGTGGTGGTATCCCAAGAATGCTGGAGCTCGTGCTGGTCGTAAAGAGCTGGACTTCATTGACATATATGCGGAAGTTAGCCCTATGCTTGTGGATGATGCTGACAGTTGGGACAGCATGTAGATGATGAATTGAAGTAGACCAAGGATCAATCACTAGGGCTACACCAGAGATTATCATCTCTGCCCAAACCCTTCAGAATGAGATGTACTGGCTCCATTGGGACTGGTAGATGTGGAACGATAAAAATAAACTGAAGAAGGTGATCTATGGAAAATAGGCAATGGGTGAAGATAACCTGGTCAATGGGTTATAGAAGGTCGAAGTGAGCATGAGGAGGGACAGTTATCCAGGAATGCAGCCAAACAGGATGTCACTGGTGGATAAATTAGAGGTGAAAAAGAGGATGATGAGAGATGGCAGGTAACATCAATTCAAGAATCCTGGAAGAAAAGACAGGTGATAGATGATGGAAGCTCAGGAAAGCAGGGAGTGTAGAGGAAGCTTTTTTTTAATGAAAAGCTAATTCAGGTTGGTTTTAAAAGAAGTGGGGACAATGCTTTAAATGAGAGGTTCACAATGGATTTAAGATGCTATCCAGCCTTCAATCCAGTGGGAAGGATGAAATGGCAGCTTTCTGGCTGAACATGTGACACTCACTGTATTGGGAAAGGAAAAAGAATCATTGTGCAGTATGCATGCCTGAAATGGCCTTTCTGCCCTTTGCCCAGGGAAACAAGGGACTTACTGCCCGTTTGAGGTCCCCATTGTAAAACTGGTTCGCTATGAAGCGGCTGGTGTCGGAGGTGGTTGCACTCAGGAAAACTAGACTAATTGTTTTTTAATTTGCTTGCATGAAATGTTCCTCCGAATCTCACATTTAAGCAGCATTCCCTGATCATTCTGGTCTCCAATACCCCTTGGCCACTGACGCCCTTGGCTTAGTTTCTGATCTCCTCCTCCATCTCTCAATCTGCCCCACATCCATGCCTGCCCCTCGCCTACATAAAAGCTGCTCCAATGCTGCCAACAGCATAATCTTGGTTTCCTCTGACTGTTTGCACCTCACTGGTTCCATTTGAAAACAAGCCCAAAGATCTCACCATTCAGGCACAGAGGTGAGACTCTGCACCCCACACCCCTCTCCCCCCCCAGCCAAGAGTGGACATGTCACATTTCAATCTCAATAGTCTTGAGTGTTGCGGGGTGGAGAGAGGGTTGAGGAAAAGTGAAAGATGAGGCAACAAGAGAAGACACCTGTCATACAGTGAACGGCCAGTGTTGAAATTTTGTGCTGATACTGAATTGGGCTGAAAAGGAAGGGCAATTTATCAAATGGCTTGATACATATATTATATTATTATGTTATTTCAATTGTCATGCAGGCAGGCAAGGGGATTCTCCGCACTATGAAGGCTACTAATGATGCAGTGGCTGATTTGATCCCTGTCGACGTAGTGGTTAATCTCACACTCGCAGCTGGCTGGTATACAGCAGTTCACAGGTGAGAGATCTATACGCACCACACCACATCTTGTATACTCACAACACTGATTTGTCTCTGACTACCAGTGTTTTTTTCTGTACGATTTTGCCCGTGTCGACTTTCTCATTGCTCATCAACTGTTCCATTTTGGACAAAAATAAATGCAAGAATTGCTTTTGCTTTACTGGGTTTCTGGGGCAAGTTTGGACAGTTTCAGCAATCCCTGATTTCATGTCCACAGAAAATGTTCACTTGCGATCGCTGACACTAGTTTGGCATTCTCTACCTGGGAGAGCTGAACTGACGCAGTTTATAAAAAAGAAGTAAAAATGGGAGTTGCTTGTCGGGGGTTACCATTTTTGAACGTCTCCTGAGAGGATTTGCTCTGCCGTTTGTACTAAAATTGTAAATGCTTTAACAGAACCATTTTAGTTTAAGCTGGCGACAAATAGCAAATCCTCCCCATCTGCCTGCTCTTTTGAATTAAAACGTACAGTTCAGTCACAGTGACCCTTGCGTTGCAGACACACCGCCCACTATTTTTTTGATTGGTTTCTCAAACTCCACAACGTGGAGGAAGACTGTAAATTTATTCCCAAGCTTCAGACAGATGTTGTTGCACAGAGGTCGATGTTGGGTCAGCTGGGTGATCTCACATGATATTGCACTTATACAGTCGATGTCAAGTATCCCACTCAGCGAAACTAGGGTTAGTGGACAAGGGGGGTAATTGGATCTTGGGGTGGGGTGAGCATGGGAAAGCTGGGACGAAAGGAAGGGTGGCAGAATGAGGGGAAAGATAATGGGAAAGGGTGAATAAGAGGAAAATCTCTGCTTTATACAAAGGAAAGACAGAGACCAGGGAAAGGATGTTGAGTAGAGTAAGAGGAACTCAGCGAACACATGGACCAGGAATGGGCTGTGGAAGCAAGGCCAAGGAAATAGGATCTTGAGAACAGAAGTTGGCCATTCAGTCCATTAAGCCCAATTAGATCACAGTTGATATGTATGTCAGCTCCGTTGACTTGCCTTTGTTCTGTAACCCTTGATACCCTTAACTAATTGAAATCTATCGAACTCCAAATGACCCAGCATCCACAGCCTTTTGGGGCGAGATCTGGTACAAAGCTGAGGTCCCCAGTACAGATTCGTGGGGGCTAGTATTGATGCATCCTCTAATCATAGAGCAAACCCTTCCTCCTGTCTTAGCGCCTAATTCCCAACCTCATGTCACAAGGTTACCTCCAATACCATACACTCTCAATTTACCTATAATCTTTTGTGTGGAGACTTTCTGAAAGACCATATCTGGAAACAATCCACTGTGCTAAGTAACCGCCTCAAAACCTTGACTAGATTAGTTAGATATGATGCATCCTTCATGAATAAATTGGTAAATTTCTGTTGGAAAGGTTCTTGCAGTCAGAAAGAAAAATGAAATGGAGATATTAGATCTTCATTTTAACATTAGCAGGGCCTATCATAGTGCCACCTAAAGGCTTAATAAGTACTGCAATCCACCTATAATCTTTGTGACATATTTATTCATAAACAGTACTTTGGGGAACAATACCGAAATATTCTGATGAGATAAGGACTGGGGAAGGATATAAATAGCATGGACAAAAAGATGCCGGATTTATTTGTGTGTGGAACAGATTAAAATCAACATTGGAAATTAAAATTAAAGTCAACATTGGAAAAGGAAATACAGCTTTAAAAGACAGGATTTTACAAGATCAGAAGGATGTGGTGAGCAGATGCAAAGATCTTTTTTTTTGTTTGTTTGTCCCTGCTTTTGTTTACCTTTGTTCTACTGCATACCTTAGGATCATTTGAGTTAGTCCACCCAGTTACAGTGTTACTTCAAAGCAGCGGTGTTGAACCTTAGCAGGCGTTGCAGAGGGTGTACTGTGGTCACACCACTGCTCTCATGATCCAAAATTCAGATGAGAAACTGTACCTGTTACACCCCCATTCCTAACGCACATTTCTTTGATCACACTTTTGCTGTACTTTTTTTTTTACAGACCAAAAACTACCCTTATTTACAATTGTACCACAGGAGGCATCAACCCGTTTCATTGGGGAGAGATCGGTAAGATTGAGTTTGTAAATAAAAACGATATTGATGGTTTCCATTTTGCCCAATGATTTCTTCCCACTCCCTCCCCCCAACCGCCCCCATCATTTTCTGATGGGTGGCCGAATGCACCTTCAAACTAATTAAGTTAAATAATTATCTGACTGGTAACACAGTGTACCCAAATAGGGGAAGATATGAAAACCCTCTTTTGGAATGTGCAATATCTTTAATAAATCAAAATCTAGGAGAGCTGCTAAAGGGATTACCCCACAGTGCCAGGGAGCCGGGTTCAATTCTGGCCTCGGGTGACTGTCTGTGTGGAGTCTGCACATTCTTCCTGTGTCTCCGTGAGTTTCCTCCAGGTGCTCCGGTTTCCTCCCACACTCCAAAGATGTGTGGGTTAGGTTGATTGGCCATGCTAAATTGACTCTAGTGTCAGGGGGATTAGCAGGGTAAATAAGCGGGGATACGGGAATAGGGCCTGGGTGGGATTGTAGTCGGTGCAGGCTCGGTGGGCTGAATGGCCTCCTTCTGCACTGTAGGGATTCTATGATTCTAAGTTGCAATGCCTTATCGACATTGTAAATACATTTCTCAAACTATTCTTCCAGTCAGATGGTGACTAGAGTAACTCTACAATCTCCGCTGCCCCTCCCTCCCCACCTGCCTCAACACAACAGGTTGCACTAACGTGAAATGCATTGGCCAGAGGGAGATTAAGATGAGTAAGCAGAACATAGTAAATATCGTGATCCAGAAACAACAGCGTGAAATCTGTCCTGGTGTTACAGGTGTAAGGAAATCCCTTCCATGGTACAGAAATGAAGAGAAAGGAATAGTCCCCAAAAATAGGCACAATTATCAAGTTGCACAATTAACACATGTCCGTTCAGAATAAGTAGGCTCTCGCCAACATTGCACTACCTGTTCTTAAATCACGATTTATGTGCACCATTGTTTTTTGGCTTCCTGCATCAGCAGTATTGTAAGTTGCTGGAGCTACTTGAAGCTGGCTTGTACCTCTGAAGGGGAAGGTGTATAGTGGCTGCTGAAGGTGGTGCTGAGGTTATTTGGAATGATGCTGTGCAATGTAGAGCAATGGCTGATCATGGGTGAGAGTGTGTGCTGAGGTTTTCTGATCCTGCAGTGGAGGCCTAGGTGGAGGAAGGATGTCCTGTAACCATGGAGGTTAGTGTAAGGTTGGGCAGGAGGCTCTCCAGACACGGTCATAAGGCAATGTGAACAAATAGTTGAGAGCTTAGTACCAGGAGTTTAGCCCCGAGGACCTGGATGAATAACTACACAGGTAGTCAAGGTCAGTGAATGCATCTTCAAATGTCATATTCTACCAACTGCACCACGAGCCTCAACCACTACTCAGTTCACTGCACACCTACTAAAAATCTGTCAACCAGGACACATATCCAAGATCTATACCCTACACCTCGTGACAGCTTGCATTTTGTTATGTGCATGATGTGTGCGAGTGTGTGTGTTACGAACTATAGTCGTGAACCATGTCGCTAGTAGATAGCCCTTGCCATCCAATTTCTAATGTTTGGTTTGTCATGGTGGCTGATGTGCAGTTGGCACAGTAGAATGCCAGAGAATGAAGGCATCACGATTACCACCAAGATACATGGCATTGACCTGCATGAGAAGCTGTTAGTGCAGACATTTTCTTTGATTCATTCGTGGGCTGTGGGTGTCACTGGCTAGACCAGCATTTATTGCCCATCCCCAATTGCCCTTAAGAAGGTGATGGTGGGCTGCTTTCTTGAACCATGTAGTGTAGGTACACCCACAGTGCTGTTAGGGAGGGAACGCCACGATTCTGACGAAGGGACAGTGAACGAATAAGGCCATAAGAAGTAGGAACAGGTGTAGGCCATTCAGCCCCTTCAGCCTGCTCTGTCACTCAATAGTGACGATCCGGCATTCCTCATGTCCACTTTCCTGCCCTTTCCCCGTAATCTGATCTGGTTGAGACTTCCTCAAAAACTCTAATAAATTAGTCAGACACGGTTTCCCTTTCATGAAGCCATGATGACTCTGCTTGATTAGATTATGATTTTCCAAATGCGCTGCTATCATTTCCTTAACAATTGATTCCAGCATTTTTCCAACAGTAGATATTAGGCTAATTGTCCTACAGTTACCTGCTTTTTGCCTCCCTCCCTTTTTCACTAAGGGTATCACATTGACAGTTTTCCAGGGTGATATCTTTCCAAGTCAGGATGGTGAGTGGCTTGGAGGGAAACTCCCAGGTGGCGGTGTCCCGATGTGTCTGCTTCCCTTGTTGTTCTAGATGGTAGTGGTTTTGGGTTTGGAAGGTGCTGCCGAAGGAACCTTGGTGAGTTCTTGCAGTCCATCTTGTTGATGGTACACACTGCTCACATTGATGAAGTGGAATCCCTTTCAGTCTTGGTTTAGGGCAAAGTTCTTATGAGGCACTCACACAAAGATATACATGCAGTCAATGGCACCTGCACCATGGGGTAGCCTGCAAACCTTGCAACCTCTTAAGCTATGCTCACCTGCTTATCTCTGGCAAGAGGGAATGAAATGAAATTCTCTCTCTTGAATAGAGACCTTCAATGACTCGCGGCCTGCCCCGCGCTGCTCCCGGTCTGCCCCGCGCTGCTCGCGGCCTGCCCCGCGCTGCTCGCGGCCTGCCCCGCGCTGCTCGCGGCCTGCCCCGCGCTGCTCGCGGCCTGCCCCGCGCTGCTCGCGGCCTGCCCCGCGCTGCTCGCGGCCTGCCCCGCGCTGCTCGCGGCCTGCCCCGCGCTGCTCGCGGCCTGCCCCGCGCTGCTCGCGGCCTGCCCCGCGCTGCTCGCGGCCTGCCCCGCGCTGCTCGCGGCCTGCCCCGCGCTGCTCCCGGCCTGCCCCGCGCTGCTCGCGGCCTGCCCCGCGCTGCTCGCGGCCTGCCCCGCGCTGCTCGCGGCCTGCCCCGCGCTGCTCGCGGCCTGCCCCGCGCTGCTCGCGGCCTGCCCCGCGCTGCTCGCGGCCTGCCCCGCGCTGCTCGCGGCCTGCCCCGCGCTGCTCGCGGCCTGCCCCGCGCTGCTCGCGGCCTGCCCCGCGCTGCTCGCGGCCTGCCCCGCGCTGCTCGCGGCCTGCCCCGCGCTGCTCGCGGCCTGCCCCACGCTGCTCGCGGCCTGCCCCGCGCTGCTCGAGGCCTGCCCCGCGCTGCTCGCGGCCTGCACGCGCGCTGCTCGCGGCCTGCCCCGCGCTGCTCCCGGCCTGCCCCGCGCTGCTCCCGGCCTGCCCCGCGCTGCTCCCGGCCTGCCCCGCGCTGCTCGCGGCCTGCCCCGCGCTGCTCGCGGCCTGCACGCGCGCTGCTCCCGGCCTGCTCCGCGCTGCTCCCGGCCTGCTCCGCGCTGCTCCCGGCCTGCTCCGCGCTGCTCCCGGCCTGCTCCGCGCTGCTCGCGGCCTGCTCCGCGCTGCTCGCGGCCTGCTCCGCGCTGCTCGCGGCCTTCCCCGCGCTGCTCGCGGCCTTCCCCGCGCTGCTCGCGGCCTTCCCCGCGCTGCTCGCGGCCTTCCCCGCGCTGCTCGCGGCTTTCCCCGCGCTGCTCGCGGCCTGCTCCGCGCTGCTCGCGGCCTGCTCCGCGCTGCTCCCGGCCTGTTCCGCGCTGCTCCCGGCCTGCCCCGCGCTGCTCCCGGCCTGCCCCGCGCTGCTCGCGGCCTGCCCCGCGCTGCTCGCGGCCTGCACACGCGCTGCTCCCGTCCTGCTCCGCGCTGCTCCCGGCCTGCTCCGCGCTGCTCGCGGCCTGCTCCGCGCTGCTCGCGGCCTGCTCCGCGCTGCTCGCGGCCTGCTCCGCGCTGCTCGCGGCCTGCTCCGCGCTGCTCGCGGCCTGCTCCGCGCTGCTCGCGGCCTGCTCCGCGCTGCTCGCGGCCTGTTCCGCGCTGCTCGCGGCCTGTTCCGCGCTGCTCGCGGCCTGCACGCGCGCTGCTCGCGGCCTGTTCCGCGCTGCTCGCGGTCTGCTCGCGCGCTGCTCGCGGTCTGCTCCGCGCTGCTCCCGGTCTGCTTCACGCTCCTCCCGGTCTGCTTCACACCGCTCCCGGTCTGCTTCACAGTGATCCTGACCTGCTTCACACTGCTCCCGGCCTGCTTTCCGGTGATCCTAATGTGCTTCCCACTTCTCCCATCTCTTAATACCTCTTCACTGCTGGAATTAAGACAAAATTAATTTTGAATGAGGTTAATGTAACAGAATGATGTTATTTATTACATTTTCCATTAGCACCGAAACTAGCAGACAGCAGGTGTTCCAGTTTACAAGCTAACAGGGAACATGGTGGAAAATGTAATATATAGCAGGCATGCTAATGAATTACAGAACTTGTGCTCAATATTTCCTTATTGTTAGAATTTGGCAGCAATTGGAGCCAACAATAAGATCCCAACTGCAGAAGCAGTCTGGCCCTTTAAGTTGTTGCGGTGTCTGATTCCTCCAGAAAGCTGCCACATGTATGATCCTTGGTGAACTTGTCCATGTCAAAGCAACTCAGTTGGTCTGTCAACAATCTTGCCATGCTTCCAGTCACATTGGCACAATTAAAATCCGTGCTGGTAGGTGTACAAATATCACAGCACCTGCTGCCATATCAAGTCCCTTGCTCATAGCATTCTTAATTTATAAATAAATTTCTAAAACTTTTTCCTGTTAATCTTTACACATATTAAGTCATCAAAAAATTAGGAAAGCCATTTAACAATAAAGATCACAGGAAAATCTTTTCATTCATTTGATGTTCTGCTTCGAGAATACTAACCTATTCTCTTCCCAATCCTGCATCCAATTATTTCTTACACAAGTTCTGTGTCCTTGTCTGAACCATGTTTTCCAGCAACCCAGCCCAGCTGTTGGTAACCTCTATACAAATAAACACTCCCTTGCATCTGTCCAATGTGCAGCACTGCAAATGTGACATGATTCAAATACACTATGGAAAGCTTCTGGGGATCAGAACTGAACTGATGTACTGAATAACATGGACTGAGATCTTTCTGGCACAAGGTCCCTGCTGTTGTCACCAAATGCGAGTCCTGAACCTATGCTGGTGGGCAGCAGAGCCACGGGGACAGTTTTCCCAGCAGCCACCAATGAATAGGCCATCATCATGGCCGCCATTCAGTTAAGGAGATTCGGCTCGCGATGCTGTTGACCAATCAGAGGGCAGGCAGCTCTGCACCTTCGATAGAGAAACAGCGAGAAGAATGAGAGGGCACTTGCATTTTGAGGCATGCTTGAAGAGAGGGTAGGACATTTTTGCTGTGCCAAGGCCAGACCCAAGCCCCAGCAATCAGAGGGTATGCCCCTTTCAGCAAAGATGTCAGTACTGTGGGGAGGGGTGCCCACCTTGAGCAATGGAGTCTCTGGAAATCAAGACCCCCCCTCTTCCCCCATTGCCCACATCCGCATCGGTGGGTAGCCATCTGAGTGGGACTGTGTGGGGAACCTTTGTGACACAACTCCCTGGCATTTTGCCACCCATCCCCCACCTCTTAGCCCACCACCCAGGGGCCAGTAACATTCCGGCCTTAGAATCCAGTTTTCTGGGTTTACGTCAGTACGTGCTCTTTGAACATAGCGAGGGACAAAACAATTAGCGCCCTCATGTCTGTTTCAACTTTCCCATTGGGGAGTGGTAAGTTTTAACCTACACATGGAACATGTGTAGGGCAGGTTAGTGGAGCTGAGTCCACCAAACGATCAGCCATGATCTTATTGAATGGCCGAGCAGGCTCGAGGGGCCAGATGGCCTACTCCTGCCCCTAGTTCTTATGTTCTTATGTCCTTAACATTTGTTTTTCTATTTTCTATTGCATTTGCTCATATTGAATTTTATTGCCGTTGATTAGCCCAAGTTCATAGTTGTCTTTGTAGGATGTGAGGTGATAACGTGCCATTTTTTAGTTTAAACTACTTTGGACTGAAGCTGTAAATCCAAGTTATTTATCTGTATAGGAAACAGAAGGGACCCTGGCACAGATGCCTGGAACAATCTGTTTAACATGCTCCCCTTTTCAACCTAGCTGTTCCTAGTGATAACAAGTGCAGCTAAAAAACACCAACCGAGTAAAAATGCTTTTTCTGTATGGTCACCTATTTTTAACTAATTATAAATAGCTATTTAATAACTCTGTACGTGTATACAGACCTTTGCAAAGCATAAAACAATTAACTGATTCTAATTCACTTTGCTGCACTGGCTTAATGTGCTGTATGTATTAAAAAAGCAGCATTGTACAAGTTGTGTGAAAAGACAGGTCCTAATGACATCTGCTCATCAAAAGCCATTCTTTTAATGGTTCAGTTCATTGATTGGTTCATTTAAATATTGTGTTGGTTCTCGTTTCATATTCTATGCCCCCATAGGCACTAATGTTGTGGTTATCCTTCTTATTAATTAAGGAAAATCTAGCAGAATTATGCACTTTCTGTCCTGATTTTTCATTTTTAGAACCAGGTCATTAAACTAAGACTGGATATTACTGGCAAGACTATGGAGCTGAGAGCACAGCCCTCTGTTGCACAGTTCAGAGGTGTGAGTCTCCTCATTTCTGTGATCATGGCAACCCTTTTTATTTTAAAAATGCATTATGCCGTGATTTACTTTTGCCTCATTTGCCTCTTCACTTTTTCCCATTGATCCGCAGTGCTGCAGATGCACTGAAGAACAAGAATTTAGTTGCTAATCTGTTGGGAATTTAGTAGCAGTACCAGTATTGGTGCAGATACATATTTCTTGGGGAATCTTGCACATTGCCTAAGTGATCATGGACTTGTGACAAGTGCGCCTAAATGATGGGAAGTAGGTTTATTCCCCTCTGGGGACCTCTTTATTCTAGCATCACAGATGTCCGTCTTTAGCCAATTTGATTCACTCCATTGGATACCAAGAAACGGCTGAAGGCACTGAATACTGCAAAGGCGATGAGCGCTGACAACATTCCAGCAATAGTCCGGAATATTTGTGCTCCACAACAAACTGCATCTCTAGCAAAGCTCTTCCAGTACGGCTACAACACTGACATCCACTCAACAATGTGGAAAATTGCCAGGTACACAAAAAGCAGGACAAATCTAACCCAACGAATTACTACCCCATCGGTCTACTCTTGCTCATCAGTAATGTGATGGAAGGGATTATCAACAGCACTATCTAGCAGCACCTGCTCAGCAATAACCTGCTCAGTGGCGCTCAGTTTGGATTCTGCCAGGGGTCACTCAGCTCCTGACCTCATTCCAGCCTCAGTTCAAACATAGACAAAGGAACTGAATTCCAGAGATGAGGTGAGAGTGACTGCCCTTGACAACAAGGCAGCATTTAAACGAGTAAGGTATCAAGGAGCCCTAGCAAAATTCGATTCAGTGGGAATTGGGGGGAAAACCCTCCCTTGGTTGGAGTCATACCTGGCACAAAGAAAGATGGTTGTGCGGGTGGAGGTCAATCATTTCAGCTCCAGGACATCACTGCAGGAGTTCCTCAGGAACAGCCTGCTTGATTGCAGCACCTTCCACAAACATTCACTCCCTCCACCATTGATGATGGCAGGCAGGCGTGTGTACCACCTATAAGGTGCACTGCAGGAACTCAGCAAGGTTCTTTGGAACCATCTAGAAGTTCAAGAGCAGCAGGTAGCTGGGAACACCACCAAGTCACTCACCATCCTGACTTGGAAATATATCGCTATTCCTTCATTGTTGCTGGATCAAAATCCTGGAATTCCCTCCCTAATAGCACTGTGGGTGTACCTATGCCTTAGGGACTGCGGAGGCTCAAACACCTCCTTCTGAAGGGGGCACTGGAGATGGGCAATAAATGCTGGCTTAGCCAGCGACACTCAGTCCTGTAAATTAATTTTTAAAACTCCCTTTATGACAATAATATCCTTTCTAAGGTAAGGGGACCACTGCACAAAGTGCTCCAGGTGTGGTTTAACCAAGATTCTATACAGTTGAAGCAAAACTGCCCTACTCCTGTACTCAATCCTCTTGTGATAAAGGCTAACATTCCAATAGCCTTCCCAATAGCTTGCTTCACCTTTATGTTAGCCTTCAGTGACTTATGGACAAGGACACCCAGGCCCCTCTGTACATTTAGATGTTCCAACTTCTTACCAGTTAGGAAATACTCTGCACATCTTTTCCTTCTACCAAAGTAGATTACCTCACATTTTTCCACATTATATTCCATCTGCCATATTATTGCTCACTCACCATGTCTGTCCAAATCCTCCTGTAGCCGCTTTACATCTTCCTCACAATAAACCTTCACGCCTAGCTTTGTAGCATCCACAAACTTGGAATTTTGCATCCACATCCAAATCATTGACATTTATTGTGAGCAGCTGAGGCTCAAGTACTGATCCCTGTAGCACCCCACTATCCACAACCTACCAACATGAAAATGACTCATTTATCCCTACTCTCTGTTTTCTGCCTATTAGTTAATCTTTAATGAGTTGGTTAGCTCAGTTGGCTGGACAGCTGGTTGGGGACGCAAAGCGACACCAAAAGCGTGGGTTCAATTCCCGTACCAGCTAAGGTCAGCTTTATCAATCTTCAACCTTACCCCTCGCCTGAGGTGTGGTGATCCTCAGGTTAAATCACCACCAGTTAGCTCTCCCCCTCAAAATGGGGGAATTGGACTATGACTACACCTTTTACCCAATCCTTAATAAATACCAGTAAATTGCCTCCTATCACTTATACTTTTATTTTGCTAATTAACCTCCTGTAGGAGACTTTATCAAAAGCCTTCTGAAAGTTCATGCCTGATGCCTGATCACATAACTTCTATGAGTGTTATTGTACTGACCTTGTAAAGATTGGATCCCCGTGGTTGAGTATTTTTGCTCATGCAGCTGCTGTGAGACAGTTTTCAGGAACAGTGGACAGGTGAACATGGGAAGCCAAGGGTGGATATTACCAAGGGACCTCACCCTATTTCGGAGACCCCGGTGAAATGTCTCCTCGATTCCCGGCTCTGCAACCCCCTCCCGACCACAGTCCACACAGTTGCATCTCCCTTGGTGGTGGTCAAGTATCACCAACGAGCCAGATAGCTTCTCGAACGACAGTTAATGTTGTCAGGAAGAGGCAGCAGCGGGGCTCTGGGATGGGAAATTTAAATGTTGATCTCCTTGACTGAAAGCAGCATTCAGGAAAGGTAGCCTCTGTTCCAGGAAACTCCATTCAAGGACTCGTACACCTTTGGCAGGACGGAACGTGGGCCAGCCGCAGTGATGACATGCTGACCTTAGCTAATTTTATGGTTTTTGTATATTTTGGATGGGTCCCCAATCTCCAGTGGTGGTTTGCCTGATGGGAGGTCAGAGTCTGTCTTCACCAACTGGCTTGGTGTAGTATGGCTTATACTTTGGCTGTGGCGATTGGGACTGCCAAGGCGGGCAAGCGTCTTTAACCCCCCCCCCCCCAAAAAAAAACATCGCTGAGCTGAGAAGTTGGCTCGTTTGGGAATTTAGAAACACCTAACCTCTGGATATGACCGGAAGTAGCAGCCAGTGGCACAATTCCTGAAGTTGCTTCACCTCTGCCTACTCCTGTTAGGCTGGGACCAATATGGATGGAATATGTAAGCAATAAGGGATGGACCTGGATTGTCTGAATACCAATTCCTTTAGCCTGCAGTGGCAGTTGTTCCCCAGCTCATTAGGCAGAAGCATGTTTGTGACCTTGCTGGAACAACCAGCGCTGTCTTTTTTTCCCGTACCTCTGAGTAAGCTTCAAGGGCCTTCATTGCCTGAACAGAATGTGTAAAGGAAAATGAGGTGGAGCGGACCCTTTGTAATCAGACTAATTTTCCATCCATGTTAAGCTAAAAGACAGAAAATGAGTTGGGCTACCTTATGGACGTACCTGACTTTTAGTTGATGAGAAGACAAAATTATAAGGCAAGTTTTTTTTAAAAATAGGACATTTTCACTGGAGCAGGTAGTTAGCAGGGGCGGGGGGGGGGGGGGGGGGGGGGGGCATTTCCAGAATTTCAGAGCTGAATTGGTTGCTTTAAGTATTTGATTTTTAAACACAAAGCCATAAGCAGTGTGACTTATCCAGCTCGTATTTACTGGTATATTGCTGTATTTACACACAAACACAACTGATTGCGGCAGAAAGAGTTATGATGGACTGAGTGGGTCTAATGTATTTAAAATTCTTTAGTTCAGTCATTGTGAGGTCACGAAGTTCTCAACAGAATCTATCAGTTATTTGTAATTTAAGTAAGCGTGGTGTGTGCTACACAAGCTGTACAATTCAGTCTGCTTATTTGAGTGGATGCACAGGATTTCTGTGCTCACCAGAGTGGACAGGAATTGAACTTCCTCCCAACTTTTGTTTTGAATAGAAAAATAAGCCTTTTACCACCTGGCAGAGTTACTAAATAAAGCAAACCGTGCAAAAAAATAACTGATTCTCTTCTTCCTCATCCTAGAATACCATGTAATTTCCACGTTTAAGAGGAACCCTCTGGATCAGGCCTTTAGAAGACCCAATGCAAATATCACATCAAACTACCTGATTAATCAGTACTGGATTGCTGTCAGTCACAAAGCCCCTGCTTTGGTTTATGATCTTTATCTGAGGCTAACAGGGCAAAAACCACGGTAAGTAGACCCTTGCAACTTTTTTTTCCTGAACGGCGGGAGCTCTCTGAATTGAAAGGGGTCTCAGTCTTTGGAAGCTCTGCCAATTATTTTTCTGCCAATATGGAATTTAGTGTTACAATGGAAAAGACACCAGTGCTTGGCAAAAGTGAAGCTTCAAAACTGCTTTGACAGGATCATATTTATTGGTATATTGATGTATTTACATTCAAACACAACTGAATCTCTCATGCTTTCTGTTTGACTATCATTAGTAATTAGAATGCATACATATTCTGTCAATGTAACGGTGATAATCAGATGAGATAATTAAAAGCCATTTGCTTCAAAATGCAGCCACTTGCTGGAAAAATATCTCAATTACAAAAGTAAATACTGGTTGCTCTCTGAACTTAATGCATTTTCTGAGGTTTATAGATATCAAATAAAAGCCACATCTGTCCTTTATCTCATGCACGTAGACACAGCTTATTAAATCACACAATCACTTTTCTTAAAAAAATAAATTTTACCCATTAGAGATTTTGCAATTTGCCAGTTGCTTTTTTTTACACTTTTGAATAATTCAATATTCCTGAATTATAATGATGGGAAATTAGCTATGGAATCACAGAAAATAGGAGCAGGAGTAGGCCATTTGGGCTTTCAATATGATCATGGCTCATCCTCCATCTCAACACCATACTCCCACGCTCTCCCATTGATGCCTTTAAAATCTAGAAATCTATCCTAATCATTTCTAATATATTCAGTGACTTGGTCTCCACAGCCTTCTGTGTTAGAGAATTCCACAGATTCACCATCCTCTGAGTGAAGACATGTCTCCTCATCTCAGTCCTAAATGGCCTACCCTGAATCTTGAGACTGTGACCCCTTGTTCTAGACCACCAGGGGAAAGAACATACCTACATACAGTCTGACCTGCCCTGGCGGAATTTTATACGTTTCATTGAGATCTCCTCCCATTCTTCTAAATTCCAGTGGATACAGGCCCAGTCGAACCAATCTCTCCTTGTACAACAATCCTTTTAGTCCAGGAATCAGTCTGGTAAACCTTCGCTGCACTCCCTCTCTGGCAAATATATCCTTTCTTAGATAAGGAGACCAAAACTGCATGCAGTATTACAGGTATGGTCTCGCTAGAGCTCTGTACAGCTGCGGTAAGACATTCTTGCTCCTGTACTCTAGTCCTCATGCAGTGAAGGTCAGCATACCATTTGCCTTCCTAGCTGCTTGCTGCACCTGAGTGCTTTCTTTCAGTGACTGATGTACTTGGACACTCAGGTTCATTTCGAAGTCAACATTTCCCAATCTATCACCATTTAAATAATACTCTACCATTCTGTTTCTCCATCCAAAGTGAATAAGCTCACATTTATCCACATTGCACTGTATCTGCCATGTATTTGTCCACCCACACAACTTGTCTAAATCACCCTGAAACTTCTTTACATCTTCCTCACCATTCACTCCCACCAAGATTTGTGCGTATAGTGTACGTTCTGAGACTGCACTATCCAAATTCAGCTCATGGAGTCACATCTCTGGGTCAACAGGTTATAGTCCAACAGGTATATTTGAAATCACAAGCTTTTGGAGAGCAGCTCATTCATCAGGTGAAGACCTGATGGACTGTAACTTGGTGTCGTGGGAGGTCATGAAGGGGTGCCATGTCAGGGGTCATGAGAGGGGACCCATTGGGAAGGCCCCAACTCCGGCAATCTGTGTCAGGGAGAGGGTGGCGAACATGCCGCTGATTGTGGGGGGGGGGAAGAGGGAATGTTCCGATGTCCATGGGGGGAGGGAGGGGGTCTCCCAGAGCTCAGAGAGATTGGGCCGACCTTCCAAAATGGCACCCGATCGTTTTGCAGCCAGGCTCACCAGTGTTTAGGCCCCGCTCCTCCCAGAAATGGTGCACAGTTCACTGCTCTCCCAAACAATGACTGAGTGTGAGACGATGGTGGTCCGCATCGCGCTAGCCTCGCTCATTATGACGCTTACGGCCAATATACTTTCTTTATAAAATAACATCTGTTGTATGTGACATTGACTGTGATAGGAAATAATGATGTGTTTAACATTTCAAAATATCTATGGCAAGGCTAGCTCTGGGAGGAAAGGTAATTTAGATGCTTACAATGAGTTTTCAATTAAATGCTCATTTGCCCTGCCATGTACCGATTTTAATACATAATTATAGAAACCGCAAATGGTGAAATAAGTGAAATGTAAAATTAATAAACGTTTAAAATGTTGAATGCTGAACTATATCAGTGAGTTGAAGTGAAGGCAATAAAATACAATAGGGACGATTCTCCCATCTCACTTTGCTGCTTTTCGAGCGCAGCGGGCTGGGAGACTCGAACGGAGGGCGTTTCACGGGCTGTCCATTGGGCGCCACGGACTCCGCGTGTCTCCCAGTGCCGCATTTCTGCTGCTGCCAGCTGCCTAATGTATTCAGCAGCTCATTTTAATGTAATTTAAATGCTATTAGCAGGCTCAGGACTGAAGTCTCCGAGCCCGCTAGCATCTCCTCCCCACCTCGCCAGGAGTGTTTCATTCCAGCGGGGTTTACAGCAGCTCCCCACCTGCTGGGGCGGGTTGGGTCTGCTGGGCGGGTCGGGGATGCTGGGGCGGGTCGGGGAATGCTGGGGCGGGTCGGGGAATGCTGGGCGGGTCGGGGAATGCTGGGGCGGGTCGGGGAATCCTGAGGCGGGTCGGGGAATGCTGGGACGGGTCGGGGATGCTGGGGCGGGTCGGGGATGCTGGGGCAGGTCGGGGATGCTGGGGCGGGTCGGGAATGCTGGGGCGGGTCGGGGAATGCTGGGGCGGGTCGGGGAATGCTGGGGCGGGTCGGGGATGCTGGGGCGGGTCGGGGGATGCTGGGGCGGGTCGGGGGATGCTGGGGCGGGTCGGGGATGCTGGGGCGGGTCGGGAATGCTGGGGCGGGTCGGGGAATGCTGGGGCGGGTCGGGGAATGCTGGGGCGGGTCGGGGAATGTTGGGGCGGGTCGGGGAATGTTGGGGCGGGTCGGGGAATGCTGGGGCGGGTCGGGGAATGCTGGGGCGGGTCGGGGAATGTTGGGGCGGGTCGGGGAATGTTGGGGCGGGTCGGGGAATGCTGGGGCGGGTCGGGGAATGCTGGGGCGGGTCGGGGAATGCTGGGGCGGGTCGGGGAATGTTGGGGCGGGTCGGGGAATGCTGGGGCGGGTCGGGGAATGTTGGCGCGGGTCGGGGAATGCTGGGGCGGGTCGGGGAATGTTGGGGCGGGTCGGGGAATGTTGGGGCGGGTCGGGGCTGCTGGGCGGGTCGGGGAATGTTGGGGCGGGTCGGGGAATGTTGGGGCGGGTCGGGGAATGTTGGGGCGGGTCGGGGAATGTTGGGGCGGGTCGGGGAATGTTGGGGCGGGTCGGGGAATGTTGGGGCGGGTCGGGGAATGTTGGGGCGGGTCGGGGAATGTTGGGGCGGGTCGGGGAATGTTGGGGCCGGTCGGGGAATGTTGGGGCGGGTCGGGGAATGTTGGGGCGGGTCGGGGAATGTTGGGGCGGGTCGGGGAATGCTGGGGCGGGTCGGGGAATGCTGGGGCGGGTCGTGGAATGGTGGGGCGGGTCGTGGAATGGTGGGGCGGGTCGGGGAATGTTGGGGCGGGTCGGGGAATGTTGGGGCGGGTCGGGGAATGTTGGGGCGGGTCGGGGCTGCTGGGCGGGTCGGGGAATGTTGGGGCGGGTTGGGGAATGTTGGGGCGGGTCGGGGAATGTTGGGGCGGGTCGGGGAATGTTGGGGCGGGTCGGGGAATGGTGGGGCGGGTCGGGGATGCTGGGGCGGGTCGGGGAATGGTGGGGCGGGTCGGGGCTGCTGGGCGGGTCGGGGAATGTTGGGGCGGGTCGGCGAATGTTGGGGCGGGTCGGCGAATGTTGGGGCGGGTCGGCGAATGTTGGGGCGGGTCGGCGAATGTTGGGGCGGGTCGGGGAATGTTGGGGCGGGTCGGCGAATGTTGGGGCGGGTCGGGGAATGGTGGGGCGGGTCGGGGATGTTGGGGCGGGTCGGGGAATGGTGGGGCGGGTCGGGGCTGCTGGGCGGGTCGGGGAATGTTGGGGCGGGTCGGGGAATGTTGGGGCGGGTCGGGGAATGTTGGGGCGGGTCGGCGAATGTTGGGGCGGGTCGGCGAATGTTGGGGCGGGTCGGGGAATGTTGGGGCGGGTCGGCGAATGGTGGGGCGGGTCGGGGATGTTGGGGCGGGTCGGGGAATGTTGGGGCGGGTCGGGGCTGCTGGGCGGGTCGGGGAATGGTGGGGCGGGTCGGGGCTGCTGGGCGGGGCGGGGAATGTTGGGGCGGGTCGGGGAATGGTGGGGCGGGTCGGGGCTGCTGGGCGGGTCGGGGAATGCTGGGGCGGGTCGGGGAATGCTGGGGCGGGTCGGGGATGCTGGGCGGGTCGGGGATGCAGGGGGGGGATCAGGAGTTCGGAGCTGCGGGGGAAGGGTGGGTGGTCATGGCTGGCCCGGGCACATTCGGGGGGAGGGGGGGGGGGGGGGAGGGGGGGCGGGGCAGCAACCTGGCCATCGGGCGTTGCATGGCTGGCGATGTCGGGGTTGCGGAGCTGGCCAATGATTGGGGCGCCGGCTGACAGGGGCCACTGTGCATGTGCCGCTCAGCGCTCTGCTGCCGGCCTCTCCAGTGGGAATAGGCCCTGCCCCCTGACTTTTGGAGTGAATCATGCCAGTGCACTCTGCAGTGTCCAGAGTGTGGGAGATTCATTTTGAAACTTCCGCTGTAAAAACCAGCGTGATTTACTCCAGTTTTTATGCAAATTTGAAAAATTCTTTGGGAGAATCGCCCCCAGTGAGCTTTCACACTGAAGCAACTCTTTAACTAATGATTACAGATGTAAGGACTGATGTAAGCGTACATGTAATTGCAGAATGATGAAGATCTTCAACAGACTTCACAAGTCCATGATGCTACTGGAGTACTTCAGCAGCAAGTCCTGGAATTGGAGTTCCGACAATATGAATATGTTGATGAGTCAACTTAGCCTTGAAGATAAGAGGGTAAGCAGCAGTCCCTGCTTAGTTTATTTATTAGTATCACAAGTAGGCTTTCATTAACACTGCAATGAAGTTACCGTGGAAATCCCCTACTCGCCACACTCCGGCGCCTGTTCGGCTACTCTGAGGGAGAATTTAGCATGGCCAATGCACCTAACCAGCAGCATTGAACTGTGGGAGGAAACCAGAGCACCCGGAGGAAACCAACGCAGACACGGGGAATGTGCAGACTCCGCACAGACAGTGACCCAAGCCAGGAATCGAACCCGGGTCCCTGGCACTGTGAGGCAGCAGTGCTAACCACTGTGCCACCGTGTCACCCGTAAGTACCTCAAATAGCAGCACCATCCAGGAAATAAGAACATAAGAAATAGGAGCAGGAGTAGGCCATGATCCCCAGTCTGTTCTCACTACATGTACGAGCATAAGGTCACAAGATATACACTAGTTGTGTATCTAGATTGCAACCCACAGTGGAGTACCAGGCCCACGAGCATATAACTCATGATATATGACCTCTGACAAAGGGTCATCCTGACTCTAATCGTTGGCTCTATTCTCCCTCCACAGATGTTGTCAAACCTGCTGAGATTTCCAAGCATTTTCTGTTTTTGTTTCAGATTCCAGCATCCACTGCCGTATTTTGCCTTTAAACATATATCTCATATTCTTCTCTGTCACACCTCTAGCAAAATCTGAGGCCCTAAAATATTCCAGGAAAATAAGCACCTTAAATAATAACATCTAACTCACTGCACCTCTGATAAGATGATGAAACAGAGTACTTCAAATAGAGGCACAAATGTAAAGGTCTAAAATATAGCATTGAACTGCGGTGCCAGGATAGCTCTGTAAAGCTATCCTGACACCGTGCGGGCGGCACGGTAGCACAGTGGTTAGCACTGCTGCTTCACAGCTCCAGGGACCTGGGTTTGATTCCCGGCTTGGGTCACTGTCTGTGTGGAGTTTGCACATTCTCCTCGTGTCTGCGTGGGTTTCCTCCAGGTGCTCCGGTTTCCTCCCACAGTCCAAAGATGTGCGGGTTAGGTTGATTGGCCATGCTAAAATTGCCCCTTAGTGTCCTGGGATGCGTAGGTTAGAGGGATTAGCGGGTAAAATATGTAGGGATATGGGTGTGGGGCCTGGGTGGGATTGTGGTCGGTGCAGACTCGATGGGCCGAATGGCCTCTTTCTGTACTGTAGGGTTTCTATGGAAAAGGTAACTTTGATATCAGGGAGGGGGAGAATATGTCACTGTGACCATTTAAAAGAAAAGCACCATTTTGAATGGAATTTTGGACTCAACTCATTTTATTATTTTCTTCTTGATCCAATCCCGAGTGAATTCATTGTCCAGGAGGTTAATGTATGCATATTTTCCGGAACAGAGCATTAGTAAAGATGTAAAAGCAAATTACTGTGGATGCTGGATTCTGAAACCAAAAGAGAAGATGCTGGAAAATCTCAGCAGGTCTGGCAGCATCTGTAAGGAGAGAAAAGAGCTGGCATTTCGAGTCCAGATGAGCTTTTATTAAAGCTAAAAGGAGTAGAAAGTGGGAGATATTTATACTGCAGGGTGAAGGAATGAAAGATGAGTCATAGCCACAGAAACCAGGGGAAAGGCTCAGAGGTGCTAATGACAATCTATAGAGAGAATAGAAGGTGTGAATGGCCAAATGGTAGAGAAGCTGAAATCAGAGGGTGAGCTGTGACAGATGAAGATGTGGGGGGAGATGGGTGGGAGAGAGTTAAAATTGAGAAAAGGGGGAGGAAAGGTAAGAAAAGGTGGGATAAAGTAGGGGGAAAGAGTGGGGGGCGGGGGAAGAGATATTTAGAAAACACAGTTCAGAGAAGCTGCATAAAGTGCTAGTCCTTAACAACACTGGCACAGCACACAGTGAATTATTCACTAAGTACTGTTGTTTGATGAAGTAGGTTACTTGAGGGATTGGAGGATGGACCAGCTCTGAGTGAACCATCCTTGGAGGCAAATCAGTACAGCAGGTGTGAAGAGCATGAAGAGCTTTTGAATGCTGGAAGATATTTTGTAACATGTTCCCACTACCTCCTGAAAATAAATTCTGTTGTTTCTATTGGCCAATGGTAGAAAGCAGAAATAGATCAATGTAATACATTTCCAGATATTGATTCATTCAGAATATGTTGGCAAGGCACACTAAATGAAATCAGCTTTGATTTTGCTGCAGAAGTGATTTGAGGTAATGGATCTGATGTCGTGAGGAAGTGTCGACATCCATCAATGTCAGCACACCTTTTATCTGATATGCGTCATTACTGAAGAGCCCTCTGTAGATCACATTTTCTTTTGATGAAGAAAGAAATTTGGCTTTATAAAAAATTAGAATGAACATTGCTACAGCTTCTAGGATGAACAGTACTGCCACAGAACTAAGCGTTTTAATGTTTTTTTTTAAGTTCATTTATTTGTGTCACGTGTGCTTACATTAACATTGCAATTAAGTTACTGTGAAAATCCCCTAGTCGCCACACTCCAACGCCCGTTCGGGTACACTGAGGGAGAATTTAGCATGGCCAATGCACCTAAGCAGCACGTCTTTTGGACTGTGGGAGAAAGCTGGAGCACCCGGATGAAACCCATGCAGACACTGGGAGAAAGTGTAAACTCCACACAGTCACCCGAGGCCGGAATTGAACCCGGGTCCCTGGCGCTTAGAGGCAGCAGTACTAACCACTGTGCCACCATACCGTCCCAACTACAAACTGTTGTAATAACCTTTAAGGGATTGCACTTCACTAGTAGGAAGCATGCCATGGGATCCAGTTTAGTTTCACTTTTGCTTTCAATAAGAGTACACAGTACACAGCTCTATAACTCGGATGTCTTCAAGCTTTATGGCCATGTACATCTGTGCACTTGTGCCTAGAGTTGATAAGTGAACCCACAATATGTTTACCCAATTCGTTATGAGTGATTGATGCTTGTATATTATAAAAGCACAACAGAAACATTACCTGATTTCTCCTAATTAACTTTCACCTTCTCCCAAACTCATTTTAGAGAGGTCTAAACTATATGAACGTACCATAGTAGGCAAGAGTAAAAGAAAGCCTGCCCTTTGAGCATGTCTTGTCCTGTTAGCCATTCCCAACAAACAACTGAATACTTAGCCGTCCACCACTTGCAAAATGCCATGTCTATTCTGTGTGTAAAAGTTGAAAAGAGCTTATGATTTAAATAATGCTGCAAAATCATCATAGTATTTCAAACAAGTGGCAAAAATAAGTCACCAATACTTAAATACTTATTTCAATATTTTCACATCTAGGAAATGTTGATAACCTTCTGTACAAGTACCATGGGTGCTATGGGAACAACACCAGCTATTGTTCTTGTGTTATTATGGGATGTGGCTGTGAGTTTCCCCAGAACACAGCATTGAATTAGGAGAGACAGAGATATCCTGATAACAACTTGCATTAATATAATGTATTTTATATAGAAAAATATCCTAGTACATTTCAGACATCTAGAAAAAAATTAGAAGAGCAGCGAACTGTGACATGTTAAATATTAGAGAGAGAGAAAATGGGACACGCAGAGACAAGTCACCTTGGATTTGTGTCACTCCAGTGATGGTGCATGTTCAGCAAAGCAGAGATGCATTTTAACAGGGAGAGACCGGCACTGTCAATAATTCTCTTACTAATGGTTGAAAACTTAATTTTAGGAGCTACTCCATCTAGTGGCTTGACCATGGACCTACAAATATCACTGCTTCTAAAGTTTGTTCCAATCCACTTCAGTACTGTTAACATTTAAAGAGAATCTGAACATCTCATTTTGATCAACTGTGTCACTAGATTTCACATTTTTAAACACAAACTTAAACAAAACAAGCATGATTACCTTAACAATATGCTTTATAACTGTTATGCACTAAGGTTTACTTCTTACTTACCCCAAGGATTTTCTGACAAGACACATCAGCCTTTAAGTTATTTATTTTTGTAGGGATCACCCATAAGTATGCTACAGGCTACTTTAACTCAGTTCAGCTCCAGCTATTCTCAGAGGTAAAGCTGTCATTTACCATCTCTTGACTGAGCAACCCCTGCTCCAGTGCCCCCTGAGCATTGGCACTTTACCCCATGGGTAGGGGCAGAGGCTGGCACTGCCAGGGTGCATATCCCCCTGACACCTGACCCTCTGGGAGGGCCCCGCGATTGCCCTCCCACTCACTCCAGTGGGATCGAGCTGCCAGCTCCCCCAGTCCAGCTACTGTAAACCCCGCTGGAGTGAAATACTCCTGGTAGGTTGGGGGGTTAGCAGGCCCGGACACTTCCGTCCTGGGCCTGCTAATGATATTTAAATTAGATTTGCATGCTCCTTCGGATGCCTAATGCAGTTCCGTGGATCTGATGGCGCCGGAAATCTGGGAGACTCGCTTGGGGCCAGACACACAGTGCGGATCACGCTAATCTGGCCCCGCTGAAATCCCCCGGCCCATTGCACTAAATAATTTGCGGGGGATGGGAGAATCCCCCCCCCCACAGTGTTACAGTCATAGTTAGAGTGTAGAAAAAGATCAGCTTAATATATGGTAGGTCCAGTCAAAAGTCTGATGGCAGCAGGGAAGAAGCTGTTCTTGAGTCAGTTGATACGTGACCTCAGACTTTTGTATCTTTTTCCTGACAGAAGAAGTTGGAAGAGAGAATGTCCGGGGTGTGTGGTGTCCTTGATTATGCTGGCTGCTTTTCTGAGGCAGCGGGAAGTGTAGACAGAGTCAATGGATGGGAGGTTTACGTGATGGACTGGGCTTTGTTCACGACCCTTTGTAGTTTATTGCGGTCTAGGACAGAGCAGGGGCCATACCAAGCTGTGATACAACCAGAAAGGATGGTTTCTATGGTGCATCTGTAAAAATTGGTGAGAATTGTAGCGGACATGCCAAATTTCCAACATGAAGGGAAGGTAGAGCCTGCAAGTGACGCCACTCCGAGGGTCGCGACAGTGACTCCCATTCCCTGCTTCGAGTTACACTTACCTGCATCCCCCTTGTCCTCTGCAGTGTCCACAGAGCGTTGGTCACCCCGTAGGGTGATGTCCTCCTGAGCGCTCACCTCCAAAATCCCCCTCAGAGGCGAGGGTGCCAGTTTCACACTTTTATAGAGCTGTTGTACATCACGCCAGCATGACGTCACTCCGGCACCCTGTGAATATTCCATGAGGGGTGAAAATCCCGCGGGAGTGTCTGATAACTGAGATGCAAATGTATTAGAAACGATTTCAGCGAGGTCTGCACCATTCTGCAATCTCACAGCATTTTGACTCCACTCTGGAAAATAGAAGCTTGGACAGTGCAGGTTCAAAGTCACCCCCCCCCCCCCCCCCACCCCACCCACCCCATCACCACCACCACCCCTTCCAGGATGTCGTAGAAGGAGCAAGAACTGAATATCTTTGGTTAGAGTTAAGAAACACCACACTACCGGGTCTATTCTATAGATCACCAAGTAGTGGGAAAGATATGGGACAGCAAAGTTGCAGGAAAATTACATTATTAAATTATATTGATAATGTGGAAATTCAATTATCCTTATATTATTAGGATAACAATATTGTAAAGGACGGAGGGAAAATAGTTTCGGATTTGGATTCAGGAGAATTTTCATGATGATTTTCAACCTGATGAGGAAGAAGACTTTGGTTAGGCTGCATTTGGAGTATTGTGTACAATTCTGGTCACCACAACTACCAGAAGGATGTTGATGCATTGGAAAGGGTGCAGAAGAGATTTACTAGGATATGGCCTGGTTTGGAGGATATGGACTTTGAAGAAAGGTTGAACAAACTTGGATTGTTTTCATTGGTGCATCAGAGGATGAGGGGGGACCTGATAGAGGTTTACAAGATTATGACAGGCTTGGATAACGTGGTTAGTCAGTCTTTTGAAGGGTTAATTACTTGGGGGCATAGGTTGAGAGTGAGAGGGGGAAAGTTTAAAAGAGATGTAAGGAGAAAGGTTTTCACATGTAGGGTGGTGAATGCCTGGAACGTGCTGCCAGAGGAGGTGGTAGAAGCAGATTCTATAACAACGTTCAACGGGTATTGGGTAGATCCATGAATAGGCAGGGAATAGA
This sequence comes from Mustelus asterias, assembly GCF_964213995.1. Lineage (NCBI taxonomy): Eukaryota > Metazoa > Chordata > Chondrichthyes > Carcharhiniformes > Triakidae > Mustelus > Mustelus asterias. The sequence continues at coordinate 32,853,811 of NC_135809.1, read as the reverse complement.
GAGATATGGACCACACAGAGGCCTAATCTAATCTCTCTATTAGATTACAGAGGCATCTGTGTTGGCACAGACTTGGTGGGCTGGAGGGCCTGTTCCTGCGCTGTACGGTTCTTTGTTCTTTGGTTCTGGTTTTAGGGATTGAGATGGGCCAAATGGATCAACTATCAGTCAGGGAACAAATAGAGAACAGTGATCATAGTCTCGGAAGGTTTCGGTTCAGTAAGAAGTCTCACAACACCAGGTTAAAGTCCAACAGGTTTATTTGGTAGCACAAGCCACAAGCTTTTGGAGCGCTGCTCCTTCATCAGGTGAGTGTGAGTCGTGTTCACAAACGGCATATGAAGACACAAACTCAATTTACAAGATAATGGTTGGAATGCAAGTCTTTACAGGTAATCAAGTCTTAAAGGTACAGGCAATGTGAGTGGAGAGAGGGTTAAGCACAGGTTAAAGAGATGTGTATTGTCTCCAGCCAGGACAGTTAGTGAGATTTTGCAAGCCCAGGCAAGTCGTGGGGGTTACAGGTAGTATGACATGAACCCAAGATCCCGGTTGAGGCCGTCCTCGTGTGTGGAATTTGTCACACTATCTACTACCCCAGTCCAACGCCGGCATCTCCACATCAGGTTTCGCTTAGCCATGGAAAAGGACAAGGAGCAATCTAAAGTAGAAGTGCGAAATGAAAGGAGGACCAATTTCAGTGGGGTCAGAATGGATCTGTCCCAGGTATATTGGATTCAAACATTGGAAGGAAAAATATAATGGAACAACGAGCTACCTTTAAAGCAGGTACTTTCGAGGTACATTCTCATGAGACAGAAAAGTACAGAAACCAAAGTTAGAGATGCCTGGATGATGAGAGAGAAGCAAGCAAGGTGGAGCAGAAAAAGGGGGCATATGACGCATCAGGTTGATAACACAAATGAGAACCAGGCTGAATATATAAAGTTCAGAGGAAAATAAATCTGAGAGGCAAAGAGAAAGCAGAAAAAGAGTCTGGCAACTAATGTACAAAGGAGTCCAAAAGTCTTCTACAAGTAGATAAACATTTTAAAAAATCATAAGAGGCAAGTGGTGAATTGTTATGAAAAAGGGGATCTATGCATGGAGGCAGAGAGGCTAAATGCATATTTTGTATCTGTCTTTCCCAAGAATTCTGCCAAAGTTATAGGAAAAGAGGAGGTAGCTTGGATACTAGATGGGTATTAATTGGTTAAAGAGGAGTTTTTAGAAAGGCTGACTGCACTTAGTCTTTTAATCTTATTGTTTATCTACTTTGGCTGTTTGTCAGACTGGAGGAAGGTCTGCAGTGCGGCACCCCGTGGATCGGTACTGGGAGCACTGTTTCTCTTGATACGTATCAATGACATTTGATTTGATTTAATTTATTATTGTCACATGTATTAGCATACAATGAAAAGCATTGTTTCTTACACACTATACAGACAAAGCATACAGTTCATAGAGAAGGAAACGAAAGAGTGCATAATATAGTGTTACAGTCATAGCTAGGGTGCAGGGAAAGTTCAACTTAATGCAAGATCAACCAAAGGATCTCCTGTGCTGTAACTTCTGTGATCCTATTAAACGCAGTACATTCAAAAATCTGATGGGAGCAGGGAAGAAGTTGTTCTTGAGTCTGTTGGTACGCGACCTCAGACTTTTGTATCTTCTTCCCAACGGAAGAAGGTGGAAGAGAGAGTGTCCAGGGTGGGTGGGGTCCCAGATTATGCTGACTGCTTTGCTGAGGCAGCGGGAAGTGTAGACAGGGTCAATAGATGGGAGACTGGTTTGCGTGATGGATTGTGCTACATTCACGACCTTTTGTAGTTTCTTGTGGTCTTGGGCAGAGCAGGAGCCATACCAAGCTGTGAAACAACCAGAAAGAATGCTTTCTGTGGTGCATCTGTAAAATTTGGTGAGAGTCGTAGCTGACATGCCAAATTTTCTTAGTCTTCTGAGGAAATAGAGGCATTGGTGGGCTTTCTTAACTATAGTGTCGGCATGGGGGGACCAGGACAGGTTGTTGGTGATCCGGACACCTAAAAACTTGAAGCTCTTGACCCTTTCTACTTCGTCCCTATTGATGTAGACAGGGGCATGTTCTCTTTTACGCTTCCTGAAATCGATGACTATCTCCTTCGTTTTGTTGACATTGAGGGAGAGATTATTGTCATCGCACCAGTTCACCAGATTCTCTATCTCATTTCTGTACTCTGTCTTGTCATTGTTTGAGATCCGACCCACTACGGTGGTGTCTTCAGCAAACTTGAAAATCGAATTGGAGGGGAATTTGGCCACACAGTCATAGGTGTATAAGGAGTATAGTAGGGAGCTGAGAACACAGCCTTGTGGGGCACCGGTGTTGAGCTTGATCGTGGAGGAGGTGTTGTTGCCTATCCTTACTGATTGTGGTCTGTGAGTTAGGAAGTTCAGCATCCAGTTACAGAGGGAGGAGCCGAGTCCCAAGCCACAGAATTTGGAGATGAGTTTCGTGGGAATCATGGTGTTGAAGGCTGAGCTGTAGTCAATAAATAGGAGTCTGACATAGGTGGCTTTGTCATCTAGGTGTTCCTGTGTTGAGTGCAGGGTCAGGGAGATGGTGTCTGCTGTGGACCTGCTGCGGTGGTAGGCAAACTGTAGTGGATCCAGGTAGTCCGGGAGGCTGGAATTGATACGTGCCATGACTAGGCTTTCGAAGCACTTCATAACGATGGATGTCAGAGCCAACGGACGATAGTCATTAAGGCACGCTGCTTGGTTTTTCTTAGGTACCGGGATGATGGTCGTCGTCTTAAAACAGATAGGGACCTCAGATTTTTGTAAAGAGAGGTTGAAGATGTCTGCAAATACCCGTGCCAGCTGATCCGCGCAGGACTTGAGTGCTCGTCCGGGTACTCTATCTGGGCTAGTCGCTTTCCGTGGGTTGACCTTCGAGAAAGTTGCTCTGACACCGGCAATGGTGACCCCAGATACAGGATCATCCAGGGCTTCTAGGGTGGAGGGCATGTTCTTGCTGACCTCTTGCTCAAAACGGGCATAGAATGCATTGAGCTCATCAGGGAGAGGTGCGTTGGACATAGACTTGCGTGTACAGAGAACAATTTCAAAAGTTGCAGATGGCACAAAGCTTAGAAGTATTGTAAACTATGAGGAGGATAGTGATAGACTTCAAGAGGACATAGACAGGCTGGTGGAATGGGCGAACGTATGACAGATTAAATTTAATGCAGAGAAATGTGAATCGGTATATTTTGGTAGGAAGAGCAAGGAGAGGCAATAAAAAATAAAGAGGATGATTTTAAAAGGAGTGCAGGAACAGAGCGGCCTGGGGGTACATGTGCACAAATCAATGAATTTGCAGGTTGAAAAAGTGGTTAGAATGGCATTCAGGATCCTGCACTTAATATTGAGAGGCACAGAGTACAAAAACAAGGACGTTTTGATGATACTTTCTAAAAACCTATTTTGGCCTCAACTAGAAGTTGAGAAGGGAAGGTTGAAAGGAGATTTAATGGAAATGTTCAAAATCATGAGGGGTCTGGACAGGAGTAAATAGAGAGAAACCGTTCCCATTGTTAGAAGGATCAAGAACCAGGGGACCCCAATTTGAGATGATTGGCAAAAAAACTAAGGGCGATAAGAAGAAGAATGTTTATATGCGATGAGTGGTTAGGATCTGGAATGCACTACTCCAGACTGTAGTGGAGGCAGTTAGAATCAGGGCTTTCAAAACAGAATTGGTTAAGCAGTTGAGAAATAAATTCCAGAGCTATGGGGAAAAGGCTGGGGAGTGGAATAAGCTGAGTTACTGTTGCAGAGAGTCGGTACGAACATGACAGACCAAAGGATCTCCTTCTGTGCTGTAACTTCTGTGATTGCTTGATGTGCAGTATCAAGTCAAAAATGTACATGGAGAACACATAATTACCAAGCTACCAAGGGACTAGTTGGTGCAGACAAGTTAAAATAATTGCACTGAAGGTGCAGTTAGATGCATGCGGGTAATTTAAACAGCGGGTATAAACAACGTTTCAGTTATATTGAAGGAAAAGATATTAAAGTACATGAAAGCCTAAAGAGAGATCCAGAGCTAAAAGAACAAGATTTTCTTAATCCGGTATTCCATTTTAAAACCCATAATGAAGATGAACATTGCATTTATTAATCTACAAAGGAATGGACATTTGCTCAATTTTTTTGAAAACTACGATTTGCCATTTGGAAATTAATTACTTTCCTTTCTAATTTCAAAGATATTGCCCCTTGAAAACCATCAGACTTATTTTTTTAAAAGAGGAAGATCTTAACCATTCCTCTTGGATTATAGGCAGCAATTGTACACATTCCTTGCAAATACTGCCCCTGCCTCATAACAAATATTGGTACGTTCTGGTTGATAGATTTTTAATATATGACAAACCAACCAGATCATTACACCCTCAAATGCTACATCAACCATCATTGCCCATCTGCAGCCCCTCTCCCATTCTGCTCATAGAGACATTCTACTCCTTTCAGATCAAGCTCACTCCTTCAACCTCTTCGCCCCCTCTTTCCCCCAATTGCTTTCACTCCTCCTTGAACAGTTGAAGGTTAATTTGGGCATTCTTTTCATGCTCAGCTCAACTCATCCTGGCACATCATTGTGCGGCCCTCCTCCCCCGCCTTCTCAGTTCATGTTGGCATTCCTCTTTCACTGCCACCCACCCCGCCAAGTTAATTCTGGCATTTCCCTGCTCCCTACATTTCAACAATGTTCTGGTACTTCCCACTTAAATTCTGTTGCTCGCTATCAGATGGAATGGTTGAGTATTGTGGGTAGGAATTCGAAAGAATGTAGCCAAGTTTAATCGCCTACGGCAACAACACAGAACTGAGATAGGACGCCCGGACCAGAATAAAGTTTGTAGCTTTTCCGTCTGTGTTGTGTAGTCATAATCAAATGTCGATATGGACGTTTTATTCTCTTAACCCAGTATCTTTTTTAGCTGCCAACTTGCAGACATTTAAATGCAAAATTCCATGAACTGGAAGTTTGAACCCAAAACTTAACAAAGATGTCAATGAATGAGATTGCATGCCTGAGAATGTACAGTCTTCCTGCACCGGGTGAATTGTGTGAGTTTTGAGTCAGGGCAACAAGGTCAACTTTTAATGCTTTTTTTGCAGGGATTCAATTTTGATGTTCGCCAGCTTCACTGGCCCGAATACATCGAAAATTACTGTATAGGAACTAAGAAATATGTGCTCAATGAAGACATGTCTGGACTTCCAGCAGCAAGACAGCACCTAAAGAAGTGAGTACAGACATCTTCACTAGCTGCTTCTCTTTTGCTTTTACATAACTTCATTGGGAGGAAAAGGAAACTTTTAGAATAAGCAACGTAAATAATAACTCGTCACCACCTCCTCCGCATTCCAGCTACCCTTTATTTCTCATGTTTGATGTAGGCATCCAGAGATCAGACCATGGGCTGGATACAGCTTCCTTCCCATGGAAAATGATTGCCTAGAAGTTTGTTTTTATAAACAAATAACAGGAATGTTAGGACAATTTTGATGTGCAGTCAGTTGATAGTAAAATATCCCTATGTTACAGCACATAACGTAGCCTCCTCCTGTTTTTTCCCTTTACACTATTCCCAAACCAGTCTATCTTACAATAATTGAAGTCTTCATTATCATGACTATCTTTTTTTGCATCTTCCTGCTATTTGCCTGCAGAATTTGTCCTCTCCCTCCTTCAGTGTGCACCCATAGCAGAATAGCTGCTGTATTTTTCCTTAATTTATATACATTTAACCCCCTCATCATACTCTTGTGCTAAAATAGTTTATTTGATCAATACTACCATGCCATTCCTATTTTTCTTCCTCTATCTTTCCGTAATACTGTGTAGCCAAGAATATTAAGTTCAAAATTTGCTCTTTCTTTGAGACAGAGTCTGTCATTGTCATAGGGAAAAATTCAGTGCTCCCCCTGTAGATGGGATGGGAGGTGTCGAGGAGGGTGAGGGGGGTATGGAGCCATAGAATGGGGTGGGAAAGTGCAGGATGGAGACCCTGTTGCCTTCCTGACTCGTCCCAAGTAAGGCTGGGGTGGGATTTGTGCCTACAGCTCACCAAGCCGACTTGCCATACTCAACTTTACACACCTCCACTCAAATTCACCTCCCCTTTTTCCAAAGGTCATTGTTACTCGAGTGCTGTTTGTCTTTCTTAAAACTCTGTGCACCTTCTCTTGTGCTTTGTTCTCATGTCCCATCCCCTGCCAATCTAGCTTTAGCCTTCCCTCACAGCACGGTTTAACCTCACTGTGTGGACATTTGTCCCAGCCCTGTTGTGGTGAAACCTGTTCATCTTGTTCAGGGCCTTCCTGCCCTGAGAACTTCCTCCAATACCAAAGGAATTTGGAGCTCTCCCTCCTTCACCAACTCTGCACCCATGCACTGGCCTATTTTAACTCATTCTTCTTACTCATCAATGTGTGGACTGGGAGTGATCCAGAGATTGCTACTTTTGAGGTGCTGATTTTTAATTGTCTCTACTTTCTTCTTACATTCAAAGTTTCAGGAAAACATGTGAATTCCTTTGTCATTGCTTCCCCCATGGACCATGACTTTCAGCTGTCCGTCTACCAACCTCAAAATGCTGTGCATTCTTCCATGGGATCCTTTCTCCTGACACCAGGGGAGCAACACAAGTCTGGTGTCTTTCAGCAACTGACAATTCAATCCTCTATCTGAAAACAAATCAGGTTTATGTTTTCAGTGTAGACGTTTTGCCAGAACTGAGACCCAGGCCATGAAGAGAAATGTTAAGTGGAGGTTTAGTGCAAATGGGAATGCAGGCTGCTTTCTCACTGGGGTAGAAGGTTTATCTGCCAGTGAATGGTGTAGCAGGACACAAAGTGGTAACTTAAAGGAGTGTAATGAAACTTTGATAGTGTATTTAAAAATATTGTTCTTAAGGAAAAAAGAATCCTTGGTTGTATTGCCTCAGGTCCCACCTTACAATGGACCTCACGCATGTTACATGCGGTGAAGGCATCTCCAGGGACTGACCTGTTTGAAAGAAGTACATCAGCTATAAGAAGAGGGTGTAGATAGCAAAATTTGTGGCTGTCAAACTATATCCACTAAAATAATAAAAATATTTAGTTCTGTGAATCGTGGATGATTTACAAAATGGAAACAGGTGAGTGTGCAAGTACTAAGACATATTATTTACTGCTCGACGCAGTGTTACCCGGCTTTAAACTTAAATCTCTTTCCAGGCACTTAGTTTAGTATAACAAACCAAAGGACAGGAGTCAATTCAAATTCACTTAAACAAACTCTCATTTATTTAACACTTTGGGTATAAAACTCAAACTCACAACAGTTGCCGCACCTCAACTCTCGCACCTCAACTCAACTCTCGCACCTCAACTCAACTCTCGCACCTCAACTCAACTCTCGCACCTCAACTCTTTAACTGAAAATGAATACCGTCCGGTTTAGAATGAGCTGGCCAGGTCCATTCCCATTGTAGGTTCTTCCACATAGTTCTTTGCATTCTCTGAAGATGTTCCTTCAGGGCACACTTGTGATGGTGGGTCTCGACTTATCACAGAAAACAAAAGGCTGAAACACACCTTTTATCCCCAAACTGTCCCAATCTTCCAGAAAGTTCTCTGACACTCAGCCAATGATGAAACCAGAAACCAATCACAATGTTCGATCATGGCCATGGAGTTACTCATAAACAACTCCTAAATGTTTATACCAAACTACATGTAAATTATATAGCCTCACCATATATGGTAACAGTGGCACTGATATGTCTAGCGGAGTAAAACAACTATCCTTATTTGGCCACCACAGGAAGTGTCAGGTCACAGCTCACAGGATAGGTTGCGACTTGCAGCAACTTTCTAACTAGCATCTGTGTTTAATTAGATCTTGACCAAAGTTTCCAGCATTCTTAACCCTCATTGTAACAATTGCTCTTAAAGTTAATATTGTTGTTGTTATTGTAATTGTAATCACTGTTGTAGTTGGCCCTCCGGCCACAACAGAATGAAAAGGTATATTGACCTCTGAAATCTTTCTGTTCTTGCAGGCTACGAAACATCCGCTATGCCTTCAACACTATCCTCCTCGTCGTCATCTGGCGTGTTTTTATTGCTCGATCACAAATGGCTCGCCACATCTGGTACTTTGTGGTGAGCCTGTGTTACAAATTCCTGTCCTACTTCAGGGCATCCAGTACTATCCGGCACTGAGGTCTGCCCCACGTGGCACGCTGCAAATTGAAGAACCTCAATTTGCTCCAAACAACAAGCAATCCTTTAGGAATATCCCCGTCCCAGAAAGGCCACAAGACTTCCCAAGCCACTGTAAAGAAAATAATATGACTGCATTCCAACGTAACCAAACTACACACTGCCAATGTTATAATAAAGAACAATAATGTTTTCACACCGAGCTCATGCTGGTGTGATCCTCTGGTTTTCTAACATTTACCACCTTCTTCAGATTGACAGCATAAACAGTTTTTCAATGTCTGTATTTCTACACACTTGCAATATCCTGGCTTGACTTTACAGGTAATTGCTGGAATGGATTGTCAAGTACAAAAAAATGTCTCTTCTGCACCGTTACATTTTGGATGCAGGGCCTTATTCACAAGAGGAACCTGCACAGTGTATAGAACTAGTAGTCCCACTGCATTCGAGACTGGTATTGCATTCAGTTATCTTTGTGAATAGGGCTTGGGGCCCATTGTACAGTTAATGTAATAGGAAAGTCACTTTCCAGCAATAACACAGTAACATTCTACTTCTTGGTGCTAAAACGGCAAAGAAAGCTTAACAAACATTACTAGGTGTTTTACACTTGACCAAAATTTCTGAATTTGTTGCTAATATTTGCAGAAAGTCACCATTTCCCTCTTCCCATGTTTGCCAACAACTACCAACTGGAGACCTTGGCAGCAACATACCACATTTTTATGACAACAGAATAAAAATAACTGATATGTGAAACTCATTCTGTTCTGTTTTGTGCCTAATCTGGAATCATTATAGAAAGGTGTTCAACATTTGGTCACGAGCTAAGGCCTTTCCTGCGAAAATAGAGACAAAATGTTTGTTGTGTGACAATCTTTGTAGAGACCAATAACCTTTAAAAAGAAATTTGAACTTCCCGTTAATAGCCGAAAGAATGACACAACAAGATTTGATGTTTTAGGACACTTACTGTAACATATTAAAAGGACTATTGACTCAACTTGCACTTTTTAAAATAGAGCAGAACTTTTAACATAATCATAAAAAGCCAATCATCAGGTATATGTTACACTGTCCTTTAAGCAGACATTCAATTCTCTGAGAATCAGACAAAAATTGCTCTGAACTCTTGAGGGTTTACTTCTGATCTTTCTTTTCCCCTAGCCTGGAAAGTTTTAAATCCGGAACTGTCTTTCACAGTCCAGGTTTCCCTGGAGACTTCTCACTCTGGCTAAATCTGGGTAAATCTCCCAGCCTCGTTTTAACACCTCATGAATTTGGTCTGTCCATTCCAAGCACGAGCTCCTGCCTGCATTTCTAAGCAGTGAACCAAAAAGACTTTTGGCCTCTCGCTGCCCTTTCTGTCACGTGGACCCTAGCAGACTAACCTACCTGGGATAATCAGTGATATTTCAGGAAAGCTTATAATCTGATATCACAATGGCTTCCATTGTACCCTTCCCATCTCAAAGCCCACCACTGGGCAATGTGAATCACATGGGCCTTGTATCCAGGTAGAAATGATTATCTATCCTTGAGACCATAACTCTCAATTTGATAGTTTATGAACAGTTTAAAACACAACTGTTTATAACCCCACATTCCTAATACATTTCTGGCACTTTGGAGAATGAGTCCACCACATGTTAGCCCCAGGGGCTACTGCCATTGTCTCCAAATATAAACATTTTGCACCATCTTCCCAGTAAAACAATCTGGTCCTCCCTTAATCTCTAGCAATCAAACCACCCAGCTTTGCTGTCAGGCAAAGTCGAGAACAGGTCGCATGACCCTCTTTATTTTACCTTAAGCTAAAAATGACATCCCAAAACATAATCTTATAAATCTCATAATTGCAACACATGGAGAGCAGCTGGAAATCAGCACCAGATGTGGTAATGTTATTGCTTCCAACACAAATGGTAAAAGATTAAATACTACGTTTGATATTTGTAAGAATAATATTGATTTACCTTTATTATGGACAGGCTTTGCTTGTCTAGTGTGCCTTATTAGCAGTATGAGAGGTTCTAAAGTGAACTATGGTAAACTCAGTTGACTGCATGCCAGAGGCACAGACAGTCACTTTATTTTAAGAAAGAGGAGGCAAGAGAAATTGTCATAAAAATTCCTGGGAGAAATGGCCCACATGTACTTCTGCTACACGCAGTCAATTCCTCTAGAGACAAATGCATGGCAATTAATTGTGGTGGAAGATGATGCAAGTCACCAATTAAGTATTCATAAGATTGCGTAGTGCAGCCAATAAAACATAATTTGCACACATTTTTCATGCTTTACTGAGCGAACATTAATAAGGTTAACTATGTTTTGCCCATAACTTTGCTCGAGGAAAGGGTTGTTCTAGTATACTTACAGTAGGATGTGAGGATCGTTTAATAATACCGCTGGATTTCATATGTTGAAGTGTAAGATTTCTACGTTCTCAGTACATTACCAGGTAGTAGTCTTACTTGTGCCATTTTTCCTGAATGATGTCAAACATACTGCAAATTATGCTGCAAACCAAGTTATTTCAGTGACCTCAAAACCTCCTGACTGAGTGCCAAAGTCTAATGAAAAAAACAGAATAAAATAATTTTTTTATCAGAATTAATTGTTATGACCTCTCAGTCGCCCACATTGCGTGATTGCCCTCTTCGGATCCGACTGATTCTACTTATGTTATAAAGTGACTTCATCTGATTGGAGATCAGCTACTGAAGCTCAGGCAAATCTGGCCATTGTCCCAGTAGAAGCATGTTTCGAGGCAAAGTTACATATAGGTTAGCAGTGTCTGCGGGGGGGGGCAATTGGTTCAAATCAAAATTGGCCACTCATAATTCAGAAGTTTCAAGAATATGCCAGCTAACCCAGGGGTGCTTGATCATTACAAGTCATGCAAAAAAAAAAGCGAGGGAGTGAAAAATCAGATAATTTATTACTTTTTCACTGTCTCAAAGGAGTTGGAGTTTGTTTTTTGTGCGAGTTGGGGGGGGGAAAGATTTCAGCTTCTTTTTTGTTTTAGAGGAGCATTTAGTGGTTGCTTTAAGGAGTGCGTGTGAGACTACTCAATGTCCAGGACTATTAGGTAGAAGTCACACTGTCCAGACTCCTCCCTTTTCCACCCGCAGTTCTGTGCTTATTTAAACCATTTTACGCTGATGTTTCAGAGAGGTGAGTGGTTTGCTCTCTGACATGTCAGCCTAAATACGGCAACAGCTGGGCCTTTATGACAACAGGGTGACAAAATGCCCCCAGTTTTCCTCCGATGCCCTTTTGGAGTGGCATGGTGGCACAGAGGTTAGCACACCTGCCTCACAGTGCCAGGAACTCGGGTTCAATGACTGTGTGGAGTTTGTATATTCTCTCCGTGTCTGTGTGGGGTTTCCTCCGGGTGCTCTGGTTTCCTCCCACAGTCCAAAGATATGCGGGTCAGGTTGATTGGCCATGTTAAATTGACCCTAGTGTCAGGGGGATTAGCAGGGTAAATAGTTGGGGCTACGGGAATAGGGACTGGGTGGGACTGTGGTCAGTGCAGACTCAATGGGCCGAATGGCCTCTTTCTGTACTGTAGGGATTCTATGATTCTTTTATCATGGGTTCCGTTAAATTTCTCCCCCGCTGATCTGAAATTGCTTTAAAATTTTAAGCACTATTGCAGATTTGGGGATTCCATTGCAGAACTGCATCCCTGCAATTCGTGATTATCAGACAAAATTTAACACAGAGCCACAGAGGTCTTAAGGAGTATTTTAAAGCGGCAGAGAAAGGTGGAGAAATTTAGGGATGAAATTCCATAGCTTAAAGCCTAAACAGCTGAAAGCATGATTGCCATTGGCAAAGGAAATCGGGGATAGACAAGTGAAAAGAAGGAACGGAGGAAAAAAGCGTGGAACGTGGTTAGTCGGAAACCAATTGGGGACTGGTGAATGGTTTGATTGAGAGGGAATCACATCTCTATTACAAGTGTAGGGATCAATATCTTGGTTCCAACCCCACAACAAAACTTAAAGGAAAGCATCAACCCTTCCAATAAGTCCAACAATCGTATTACACTTAAACCTTAGCCAGAAATTTCCCGTCCCACCTGGCACGGGAATCATAGGGGTGGGATTTGGCAGACTATTTGAAGGTCTGTTGCACTCAGGCAGAAATTTCCGGTCTTGGGGCGCAGGAGGCCAGAAAATCCCCCCCCCACCCCCCCACCTTAGAATTGCTAGAAGACTGAATCAGCGAATGCAGAATCCACCACAAGTTTTCTTCCTTGCCTTTTAGAGCTTTCTATTTATCTTATAAATTACATTTTTAAAATTGGATTTTCCTAGTTCCCTTTGGAGTCTTTCAGGGAATGCTTCATGAATTCTCTGCACTGCACAGTACCCTTGTGATTCAATTATTTAATTGGAGAATGGTTGAGTAAAATATATCTGATACTGTGTCTTCACTTTTCCACCTACATGCATGCACAGAAAACCCCGAATATTGTAGCAACAATGTCACAGCATCAAGGAGAACATTGGTGAATAAACAGCAAGGCTAATTTGTTAAGAAATTCCCTTAGGAAGTAACCATTAAGGCTGAAATCCCGGAGTGCTACAGGTAGGGTATAGTTTAGCATGTTTGTATTCAATTGATTTGGGCAGTATTTTAATAATATCATTAACCTGTTTAAAATAACTAGGTTAATGACTGCTAAAATAGTCCAAAGAGGAACTTGATGTAAACCTGTGGCCAATGAGTTAAAAGTAGTGCACAGGAAAATTTCAACTCCTTGAGCCAATATTCCCAAGTGACATTTCCTCCAAACTCATCTGTATGATTATTAAAATTCTTAGTGTCAGTTCTCCACTCAAGTTATAGCAACTCTCAGCCTGACCATAAATTTACAGAATGGAGGTATAAATAGCAAATGAATTTTCACATGGATAAGGATGAGGCATGACACTTTGGTAGGAAGAATAAGGAGGCTGCCTCTGGCTCGGATACAGTCTTAATGGGGCAGAGATGCAAAAGGATCGAAGGCACAGATAATTAAATCACTAGAAGTAGCAACGTAGGTTAACAAAGCCCTTTACAAAGTAAACAAAAATGGTTTCATTTCTGCTGAGAGAGAACAGAAAAGCAGCAAAGTTATGTCAAACATATTAAACCTTGGTTACACATCACCAGGTTAAAGTCCAACAGGTTTATTTGGTAGCACGAGCTTTCGGAACGCCGCTCCTTCATTTTGGAGCAATGCTCCGAAAGTTCGTGCTACCAAATAAACATGTTGGACTTTAATTTGGTGTTGTGAGACTACTTACTGTGCCTACCCCAGTCCAATGCCAGCAACTCCACATCATCAAACCTTGGTTAGTCCACGTTTAAGAGTACTGTGCGCTCTCAATGTACACAGTTCTGGTCTCCATATTAAGAAAAGGATATGGAGGCACGAAATGGTGCAAAATGATTCACAAGGATGGTATCAGAACTGAGAGAATATACTTACCAGGAGAAGTTGAACAAGGCTGTGGCTCTTTTTTCTAGAAGTAAGGTTGAGGGATCACAGGGGGACAGCATGGTGGCACAGTGGTTGGCACTGCTGCCTGACCCATGTTCAATTCCGGCCTCGGGTCACTGTCTGTGTGGAGTTTGCACATTCTCCGTGTCTGCTTGGGTTTCTTCTGAGTGCACTGATTTCCTCCACAAACCAAAGAAGAGCATGTTAAGTAGATTGGCCATGCTAAATTGTCCCTTAGGTGTCCCAGCATGTGTAGTTTAGATGGATTAGCCATGGGAAATGTGTGGGGATGGTGGGGAAAAGGGCCTGATTAAGATATTCGGAGTGGAACTTTTCCAACGGACCTTTGCACGGCCCTGTCCCGCCCGCTATGATTCCTGTGGCGGGCAGGACAGGACCATGCAAAGGTCCATTGACTGCGGGCAGAATTTTCTGGTCCTGGGGCACGTGGCCAGAAAATCCCACTCAATGTCAGAGAGTTGGTGTAGACTCGATGGGTCAAATGGTCTCTTCTACACTGTAGGGATTCTATGATGCTAAGATTATCTAATAGATATCTGTCAGCATTATGGAAGCTAGACAAAGAGAAGACATTTCCACCTGTGGAGGAGACCAAAAGTAGGACAATAAACATCAGTCAGCAATATATCGAACAGGGAATTCAGGAGAAAGTCCTACAATAAGAACATAAGCAAAGGCCAAACAGTCCCCCAAGCCTGCTACACTACTGAATGAGGTCATAGTTGACCGTCTATTGCAACTTCATTTTACTGCCCCATCCTCATTTCTCTCAATTCCCTTAGTGCCCAAAAGATATCTCTCTTGATCTTAAACATTCTTGACTGAGCATCTACAGCTCTCCAAAGATTTGCAGCCCTCTGAGTGAAGCTAGTTCTTTGAATCACAGTCCTGAAATGACTCTGATTTATTCTAGCCTCTTCAGGGAAGAGAATCTCAGCATCTACCCTATCCAGCCCTCTGAAATGTTATCCCAGAATTATACCACAAGTAGGTTGAATAGAATAGTTGCATGCAAGGGAAGCTAGAGAAATATTTGAGGTAGAAAACAACAGTGGGGTAGGTTGCCTCTGACTTGAACATTCAGCCATCCTCCTCCAAATTCTGACATATCACAATCCAATGTGAAATCCACTGATTTATAATTCAGTTGTATGAGCACACGTTAGTGTGACGCACCTTTCCAAAGTATCATCTCTGAAGTTATTGCATGGCAGATGACTAATCAGTCAATAATTGTTTGGCTGATAATTGGACTTTTGCCCCATTCTTTGTCCACCTGTTCTTCTTCTGTTACCACCTCCAGCTTTGATCTGCTCTTTCCTAACTCTCACACCTCTGTGCTACATCTCCTGTTGCAGCCAACACCACCGCACAAATTATGCACCTGCGCTCCCAACTCATGGCTTTATTTTATGCTATTCCTCTCCCACTCTTTGATGCTCTTCTGCTTCTCATTATTCTGCAGCTTCTGCTCTAGCCTGCTCTTGGATCTCCCCCAGCCCCTGCACTCCACTCCTTGACATTGTGCTGCCCCCTGCACTCCAATGTTGTGCTGGCTTTGGGAACGTGGATTCAAATCCCACCACAGTAGCTGGTGGAATTTAAATTCAGTTCAGTGAGAGCTATCTCAGTAATGATGACCATGAAACTATCATCAATGACCATGAAGACCTGTCGGGTCCTTTAGGGAAGGGCATCTGTCATCCTTCCATGATCAGATCTACATGTGATTTGAGATCCACAATAATATGGTTGGCTCTTAACTGCCCTCCGAAATAACCTAGCAGATCATTCACTTCAAAGGTAATTAGGGGTGGAGAACAAAGCAATGCCGACACCCCATGAAAGACTAAATAGATATTTCAACCATACCTTCGCTATATTTAACTTATAAAGTTGTGCCACTTTTTTTGCCAGATTGGCTGATTTCAGATGGGCCCCTCTGAACAAATACAGTGCAACCAGACAAAATACATAATACGGCTTGGCTGAGAGCCCAGAAATCCAGTAGTCTGTTAAATCACCTAAGCCCCAGTGAAAACATTGCTTGATTGACAGTTCTGGCTCTCTGACCTCCGCTGTCAATTGTACAATGTTTATTTACACAAGGTTAAAAGCTTTCAGCTATGGGAACTTTAAAGAGTTTGGATGATTGACGCATTATTCAACTTTTTTAACATAGGGGGAAATTATGAATGAATGACTACTCAAAAGTTTTTTTAAATACCCTCTGTTATGATGGGGTTCATTGCTTCTAGATGATACATAGTGGGTCAACGGGCATGGAAATAATACAGCTTGGCATGTGGCCATGAGGGTCTCTGGTGGGATGTGGCTTGGTATAGGGGGCATGAGGGGGTAATGGGGTAGATGGAAGGGCATGCCTTGGCATAGGATACATGATGGCCTGTAGGTGTTATTTGAGGCAAACTTTCCAGTTTGGGGGTGGGGGTGGCAGTGGAGGGACATGAGGAGGACTTTTTGAACTTAGCTTCTAAAAGGTCCCCTCATGTAGACTATGGTTCATAACTCCTGAAAACCTGGCCCGATTCCATTAAAATGGCAGAGGGTGAGGACAAGTCTATTCCTGCAATGGAGCCAACTCAGGAGTGCAGGGTGCAGTCTTTTGACCTGAACTAGCCAGCAACTTTTAAAGGGCTCTTGGTGAAAAGCCAGGCCAATATAAATGAAGAATCTCATCCCACAATGGTCTTTGAATTAGCATTTTAACTATCTATTTAAATTAAAAATATGCAGGTCTAACAGTTAGCAATTTTTCAGCAATCCTTCCAAACCCAAGACCTCTACTGCCTAGAAGCATAGGGCAACAGATGCGTAGGATCACCATCACCTGCAACTTCCCCTTCAAGTCACACACCATGTTGACTTGGAACATTAGCGCCATTCCTTCGCTGTTGCTGAGGCAAAATCTTGGAACTCCCTTCCTAACAGCACTGTCAGTGTTCCTACAATGCAGGTTCAAGAGGGAGCTCACCAGCACCCTCTCAAGGGCAGTCAGCAATGAACAATTAAAGCTGGCCAGCCAGCGACACCGACTTCCCATGACCTAAAATCTGATTCTTACTGTCTGCAGAACAGTGTAACTGGAAAATTGCATCTGCAATCACCGTAGTACATAGTGCTCACTGGCCCCTAGCAACCATAGGTTTCCATGGGAACTATTGCTTGTTGGTCCTTGCTATAAATGTGACTGTTTCCATGGTAACTAGTGCTTTTGGTTGCTGATCATGTAGCATTTTGATGATGACTTCACATTTAAGTATACATGAGAGTTTATGCCATTTATCACGTCTGTCAGCTTGATCTGGAGGGTTGCTCCATTTGACCAAAAAACAATTGGTGCATTTCATCATATTTCATTTCATGTGGGGCACTTGGCGTGGTCTATGTTCTGATGTGCTCCTATATTTCCTCCATGAGAAAAGCAAAAAGGAGACCAGCTATATTTAGAAACATGTTGTGCCTAGTATACGTCATTATAACACAACCTCCTTGTTATCTCATGTTAATATTAGAGCAATTGCTTTTTACATCTTGTTCTATGTGGTAGTGTGGTACACACGCAAATTTCACAAATGATTTAACCCTTTCACTAATCGGTCAGCATTATGACTAAGAACTTCTCACTAAGTTAGGCTTTTGCGAAGTTGAATCAGTTTCTTGTTATTGTCATTAATTATTAATAATTTATACAGATCTACAATATTGTCAAAACTTACTCTTCATCCTCCCACTCCCAGAATGACGATAGCAGAAATTTAGCCAATTGGAAAGTATGTTTATGGATGTCAAGTAAGGACAAGATAGGCGGTGATGCTGTCGCTACAGTCAAAGAGCCTATCTTTAGTCGCTGCCCAGTTCACTCGGGGAGTATGGCCAGTTGGTGAAATATTAGAGGGTGGGGCACTTGTGCAACCATATCCCTGCCTGAGTAAAAAAGAAAATAAGACAAAAACCATAGCATGAAATATAGTGTTATCAGCATATTGCAAGCTACAAATCAATGCTAATGTTAAAATGTTTTATTTCGTTCAAATTCAGGCATTTTTCATTGCAAATGTTTTCTTGGAGCTCCTTGTGATCTAAAAAAAATTAGTTAAATGCTAAACATCACAACCATTCTCCAGATCAGAGAATGCACTGCTAGTAGTACTAAAATAGTTGAATGCTGAAAGCACCACAAGTAAAATGTTTGGCCTTTACAGGAATCATGAGAAATGTAGCCAAATGTGGCAAAACATTAGACGTTTCTAATGATAATTCCAATTTTATTTTCATTCAGCATCACCATGCAGTCTATCTTTTTTGATTTTCTTAGCATGGTGGCACAGTAGTTAGCACTGCTGTCTCATAGCACCAGGGACAAGGGTTCAATTCCCGGCCTCGGGTCACTGTCTGTGTGGAGTCTGCACATTCCCCTAGTGTCTGCGTGGGTTTCCTCCGGGTGCTCCAGTTTCCTCCCACAGTCTGAAAGACGTGCTGGTTAGGTGCTAAATTCTTCTTCCATGTACTTGAACAGGCGCCTAGGGGATTTTCACAATAATTTCATTGCAGTGTTAATGTAAGCCTACTTGCAACACTAATAATAAATACAAACTGCCCCTCCTGACCCGCTGCAAGAGAATATTCTTAAAGTTAAAGTTCTGAGATCAGATAATCTACTTTATCTATCCAGTGATTCATTTGGCATTGTCTGTGCAGAGTCGTCACATTCTCCCAGTGTCTGCGTGGGTTTCCTCCGGATGCTCCAGTTTCCTCTCTCTGTTAAGAATGACAACTCTTCCATTTTCAACACCAACTCAGGTCAGCCAAAGTTCAAGGATTTGTCAGTTAGAAACTCACATGCCCAGGTCCACTGTATGGGACAGTGACTATGTTAAGGTAATGATCGAAGCTCAAGTGGAAACAGCAGGAATAGACTGTGCAAGATCTATGTGAAGGATCAAGTCCCTGCAGCTACAACTTTTGAAAACTATGGCACGATGCTTTTATTGAAACATCCATTCGACCCTTCAGGAATTATCCACGTATATTAAATTTATAATTCTTAATGTCCAAAAATTTGAATAGCCCAATTAAATGTACTGATTCCTGTAAAGGCCAAACATTTTACTTGTGGTGCTTTCAGCATTCAGTTATTTTAGTACTACTAGCAGTGCACTCTCTGATGTGGGGAATGGTTGTGATGTTTAGCATTTAACTAATGTCTTATTTAAAGCTCACTGTGCCCAATTATTAAATCCAGTAATTTGAAGCTATTTGTAAACTGAAGTTAATCAAGAGATTGGTGTGATTACTTGTGAATTTCAAAGAAAAAAATTGTACCTCAAACTAAGCCGCTTACTGAACACAGAAAGGCATTTGCTCAGGTAATGTCTCTGGGGCATTCCTCATTACAGTTGGTAATCATTTATCTAACAAGTTGAGAATGGTGCCGTTCTGCATCAGTCGCTGAAAGTAAGCACGTAGGTACAGCAGGCGGTAAAGGCGGCAAATGGTATGTTGGCCGTCATAGCGAAAGGATTTGAGTATAGGAATAGAAATGTTTTAATGCAATTGCACAGGGCGTTGGTGAGGCCACATCTGGATTATTGTGTGCAGTTTTGGTGTCCTTATCTGAGGAAGGATGTCTTTGCTATAGAGGGAGTGCGGCAGAGGTTTACCAGGCTGCTTCCTGGGATGGCAGGTGTGTCATATGAATAGAGACAAAGTGGATTAGGATGATATTCATTGGAGTTTAGAAGAGTGAGAGGGCATCTCATAGAAATTTATAAAATTCTAACCGAGTTAGGCTAGATTCAAAAAAAATGTTCCCAAAGGTGGAACAGTCCAGAAGTAGGGGTCTCGGTTGAGGATAAGGGGTAAACCTTTTAGGACTGAGGTGAGAAATTTCTTCACCCAGAAAGTAGTGAATCAGTAGAATTCACTACCGCAGAAAGTAGTTGAGACCAAAATGTGTGATTTCAAGAAAAGATTAGATTTGGCTCTTGGGGCTAAAGAGTTCAAGGGATAAGGGGGGGAAGGCTGGATCAGGATATTGAATTTGATGATCAACCACGATCAAAATAAATGGTGGAGCAAGCTCGAAGTGCCGAGTGGCCTACTCCTGCTTCTATTTTCTATGTCACATATTTGTGTAAACATGTGGGTTCATTTATTTAAATTAGGGACATGAGAATATTTATACAAAGATAGAAATCTTGAAGATGTCAACATCAGAGCTGTGTGCACATGCTTTGTTCAAACACCAAAGTGGAACTAAAGGGGGCGCTCTTATCCTCTCGCTCCACCAGCCGAAGGGCAGGGCGAGACGGTAAGATCACGAGAGAGCCTCTCATGATCTTACTGGCACCGGATATCAGGCGAGATCAGCCTTGGCATGAGGTTGATCTCAACATTTAAATACAATTTAAAATAGTATTTAAATATTACAAGTGATCAAAAGCAGAGGTGAGGTGCCCCTTGGGCAGTGCCAGCTTGGCACTGCCAGTCTGGCATATTGGCAGTGCCAGTCTGGCACCTGGCACTGCTCATTGGGCACCAAGGCAGTGCCAAGGGGTGGGGCCTTAGGGGATGGGGCCAGGCTAGGGGTGGGGCGTTCAGGGGGACCACTGCGCACTCTGCAACAACAATACCTGAAGGGGGAGAGGTACTGCCACTGTACAACAGCGATCCCTGGAAGGGGGATGGGCCGCTGCCACTCTGCAACAGCAATTGCTGAGGTGGGAGAGGGGGACTGCTGGGACTGCTGCCACTCTGCAACAGTGATCGATTGTGGGAAGGGGGTAGATGGGAACCACTGCCGCTCTGCAACAGCGATGGGTGGAGGGGTGGCAATCGGTCCGGGTGGGGGTTGGGGGGCGCGGGTTGCTGATTGGTCTAGGCAGGAAGGGATGGGGGGGGGGGGTTAGTTGACCGGCAGAGTACAGAAATCTGCACAAACGCAATGGCACCCTCTGCTGCTTTCAGCCGGCTTTTGGGTGATTTAGGCCCCGCCCACTCCCCCTGCTGGCAGATTCCAAGTTTGGCAAGATTTTTTGACAAAGTTAGTTAAGATTCGATTTTTAAGTCACCTAAAAAAAAGTCAGAAATTTCTTCTGTTTTCACACTCGTTCGAGACTGAGAATTCTTTTGGTAAGATTGTCCCCATGGTTTCTATTGATGTCATGCTGCTGTCCCTCAAAGGCATATTACAAATCATCTGGCATTTTCCAGTTGGAGGCTAATTCTACAGAAGAGGATTAAAATGGAAATGGATGGTGGGAGAGAACACAATCAATACTACTCAACTATAATAATTTACAACTAGTTTATCTTTCTCTAAGGTACTGTAGCTCAGTGGTACCACTTTTCTATAAATCAAGATCTCGTGGATTCAAGCCCTATTTTACAGACAAAGGGATTAACACATCTGACAGAATCTTATGGCCATTCACGCCGGCGAGATTTTCTGGTCCCGCTGCAGTGAACGGAGATTAGGCTAAGCGCCAAATTCTTTGTCCTCAGTTGCAGTGGCAGTGGGGTGTGAATGGCCAGTAAAATCATGCCCAGCATCTAGGCTGCCACTTCAGTCTAGTAGGAGAGCTGCACAGTTAAGGGTGCCATCTTTCCATGAGCTGTTAAAACAAAGCCTCATCTGCTCCGTTAGTTGTCTGCGAATGGTCCCATTGAATGATTCCAAGTACAGGGGAAATTTCCTAGTGCCTTGCTTAATATTTATCTCTTAATCAGTGTCATTGCAATAGATTATCTGAGCATCTATCCTCAATGCTATTGTGAGAACTTGCTGTGGTCAGTTGACTGCTGTGATTTTCTCTATTACTGTGATTGCACATCAACAGCTCCTCACCAATATGATTGCGAAATTATTTCACGAGATGCTCAGGGAATGAAATATGCTAATATAAATACAAAAGCCTTATCTTACAAGAATATTCAATTATTTTGTTAAAACCTTGGAACTAATATTACCGAGACATTTAAAACATTGTAAATATAAAACTTTGCAGGATCCTACTTTACTCAGATATCAAAGTGGCAAATGAACAACTCTCACCACAGGAAGTAAAACTATTAATCTATAGTAATTCTAATTGCTCCCAACAGGAACCAATTGTTAGAAAAATGGTCCTCTTTAAAGAACCTTCCACATGGGACTTTCCAATTATTCATTTCCAATGCACAATGCAACTTGTAGGGCGTGCCAGTGGAAACTCTCATGCCAATAGCTTGTGATATCATCTATTCAAATGAATAGACAGGAAACTAAGGATTTGAAGCCCAGTGTTTGGAGGCATGTGCTCCTGTTTGTTTGGATTGACCAGTTGGGTAATCAACACCCAAGTTTACACTGGAATGTGCTAATTAGCTACTCTTTAGCCCTGCAACATTACTGAAGTGCTGGTTCTCAAATATAGAAATCTTTTTCTCAGAAATATTGTTGAGTGAGATGAGCTCCCATTGTTGAGGGTCTGGAGGACACTTGCTACCTGGCTGTGGAAACAGCCCATAGACCGATTCAAATTGGTACAAAATCACATGCATAATATTGAAATGTACTACAAAGCCTTCGAACGCTAGAAAAAAATACAAATTATAAGCTGAAAATTTCTTGATTTATATAAAGGAACTTAAAACAGTAATCCATCACGCAAACCAGCCTCCCATCCATTGACTCTGTCTACACATCCCGCTGCCTCGGCAAAGCAGCCAGCATAATTAAGGGCCCCACCCACCCAGCATAATTAAGGGCCCCACCCACCCCAGACATTCTCTCTTCCACCTTCTTCCTTCGGGAAAAAGGTACAAAAGTCTGAGGTCACATACCAACCGACTCAAGAACAGCTTCTTCCCTGCTGTTGTCAGACTTTGGAATGGACTTACCTTGCATTAACTTGATCTTTCGCTTCACCCTAGCTATGACTGTAACACTACATTCTGCACTCTCTCGTTTCCTTCTCTATAGATGGTATGTTTTGCCTGTATAGCGCGCAAGAAACAATACTTTTCACTGTATGTTAATATATGTGACAATAATAAATCAAATCACACAGAAACCACACTAAAAGAGAACAATTAAAAAGCTGGCAACTGCTTCAAAAAAGCTAATACTGCCCTTCAAAAACTAACAATGCAAGAACAGCCCTAACATAGAAAGTCAGCTAGCTTTGTAATTTAAGTAATGGGAATGCATCAGATTCCTTCAATTGCATTTTCCCATCAATATAAGCATGTGGAAATTTGAAAGGGAAACGCAAGTGATGAAGGCTTTTGTTATTCTTATACTTTCCCCATTCAAGCTGTCTCTCTTCCCCTGACTCTCTGCCTCAATCATTAGTTGGTACTCTACCTCCCTATTCCTTCTCAATGAACACTGTATATTTTCCTTCCTACCCCAGCAGTTGTAATTCTCCCAGCTTCTGCCCTCTTCTCTTCATTGCTAACCTTTCACTCACTCTTTTCAATGTGTTGTGGGAAAAATCCACTAGTAGTCAGATCTCGAGATTCAAAAACACAATTTATTCAACGGAGCTCCGTGGAGACAAGGCACATGTCTGTAGCAAACCTTCTCTCAGTAAAATGCCGGGAACGGTCCATCTTGATACTTTTTACACAATAGATGGACCGGTGATTTGAACATTATCACATCGTTATAGGCAGATACAAACAGATACAGACATTTAACATAGTATTGTTCTTATGAATGGGTACATTTCCTATGTCTGTGGCTATCAATGGTTGGTTTCAGCTCATTCAGGTGCTAATCGGTTTCCCTGCATTCATATTTTCCCGCTCTTCCTATGACTAATCTATTCCCTTTGTCTCGGGTTTTTCCTTATCTAAAATATGTCTCGATCCTTGGCTTGGCTTCCTGAGGTGTTTGTTTACTTTAAGTCACTGTCTGTGATTTAGAAATGGCTTGTCTGTTAGGTTTAATTTGAAGTGATCTTTGTAGAAGTGGAAGCCGGTGTCTGTTTTATGGTTCCTTTCCCAGTTAACTCTTTATGTGCCAGGCAGCTATTTTAACGTGTGCTTTCCTTACATTTTTCCCCTTACAAATGTTATTCTTTCCTCTTTCAAAACCATCCCTTTCAACATCCATCAATGCCCCATCTTTGGGGTGGCACGGTGGCACAATGGTTAGCACTGCTGCCTCACAACACCAGGCACCCGGGTTCAATTCCTGGCTTGGGTCACTGTCTGCGTGGAGTTTGCACATTCTCCTCGTCTCTGCGTGGGTTTCCTCCGGGTGCTCCAGTTTCCTCCCACATTCTGAAAGACGTCCTGGTTAGATGCACTGACCCAAACAGATGCCGTAGTGTGGCAACTAGGGGAATTTCACAGTAACTTCCTTGCAGTGTTAATGTGAGCCTTACTTGTGACTAAAAAATAAAATTTTACTTCTAGCAAGTAAACACCCATCAAAACATAGCTGTCAGCATGACATTCTGATGGTTGACATGTATGTAATCATATTACTACTGCATATAAGAGCATGGTTTGTTAAAGACAGCCGGAAATTAATAGCATTTCTGCTGCCCAATTCAAACACCAGGACTCACTGAACACAATGAGCTCTCTAGATTTTCATAGATCAGTAGCTGTGCATGTTAGAATGACCAATTTGCAGCATAGACACAAAAACATTTGTATAAACATTACTTTGCACCAACTAGACTTAGTTTTCTTTTGATCTTTAAATCACTGTGAAACATCATAATATTCCACTACCGAGTTTGAATAAATTCAACTAAAATGAAAAGGGGAATGTCAACAAATGAAGTTTTATAATAGAGGTAGTCTTAAGTTTATTTATTACTGTCACAAGTAGGCTTACATTGATACTGCAATGAAGTAACTGGGAAAACCACACTCGGGCGCCTGTTCGGATACTCCAAGGGAGAATTTAGCACGGCCAAAGCACCTAACCAGCATGTCTTTCAGACTGTAAGAGGAAACTGGAGCACCCAGAGGAAATCCACGCAGACACAGGGAGAATGTGCAGACCCCGTACAGACAGTGACCCAAGCTGGGAATCGAACCCAGTCCTTGGCCAGTGAGGCAGCAGTGCTAACCAGTATGACACAATGTTCCCCTTTGACCCATTGCTGCTTGCAGCTTTTCAATATTTTACTGAAGCAATAATTTTCCATTTCCAAGACTGGACACTATTGGCAGGCTACTTAATAACAGAACATTATAGTCAGGTCCATTTGTATCCAGAGGGAAATGAACTATGGCTGAATTATATCCTTCCTTACCCGATATCAGTAGGCCTTATTAGAATTCACTGTTGACTAGAATTGAATAGGGTGGATAGCACCCTATTCAGCCCATTTAGCCGTCATGGCGTTTGACAGAGGACCCTGTTTCAAGAAGTTTGGATGGATTTTGTTTGGAATGTTTAATTCTCATTCTTCTTATATTTGTCATTCACCTATATCTGAAACACAAATACGCTCTCCCACAAATACGTACATTTTGATGTATTGGGGGGAATTTTAAACTGAAGGAGCTATGGGTTTAGGAGTAGGTAAAGAGGTTAAACCCAGAAAAAATACCCAAGCATCTGGAAGCCGGCTCCAAACAGGTGGCTTCTACGTTTAACTGAAACATGTTAAGTTGCTTATTTGCAACCCCTTTGGGATTGTCTATTAACACATGTTAATTGCTCAACTGGCACAATATTTCAACTGACATCTTAATTTAACGTTGTTTTTATTGGTTCCCTGGAATTTATCAGCGAATGCAGGACAAGCACACACTAGCAACTGAGGGGCTGTATCAGTCTCATGCAAATAAACACTCAGCACTCTCAGCTGCTTTTTACCCGACAATGGGAAGGGTTTGTTCAAAGTATTTTTGCTGAGCATTCACTTGCTACACTTTGGGGTTTACTCAATTCCATCAGATTGGATGGCACCTTTGTGGTCATTGATTGAATCTCAAACAAGGACTGGTATGTCCAGCATCAATACCAGCCCGCTTTTCAAAGAACTGTTGTTGGACAACAGGCAGGGGAGAAGCAGAGAGCAAAGCAGCAAGGCAGTGGGTGTGGGGGGCAAGCTTGCAGGAACCCACAAAACAGTGTACAGATAGGTGGTGATTTTTCTTGACATACCTGAGCAGCAGTGTCTCAGGATGCTTGGGCTGTTGTGTCAGGCAGTGGCAGTCTGCTTGAAGACGACCTATTGTCTTCTGGAGGCCGTGTGCTATTAGCGGCTCCGG
This sequence comes from Mustelus asterias, assembly GCF_964213995.1. Classification (NCBI taxonomy): domain Eukaryota; kingdom Metazoa; phylum Chordata; class Chondrichthyes; order Carcharhiniformes; family Triakidae; genus Mustelus; species Mustelus asterias. The sequence goes on along the minus strand of NC_135809.1, from coordinate 32,827,764 downwards.
ATCTGTCCAGGGTGTTGTCAGAGGCATATCCAGGGTCGCCAAGTCAATAGCCCACAACTGTTTAAGATTGATGGCTTGTTTGCCAGGGTCAACAATTATGTGAACTTTGCCTGCAATGATGAGAGTTCGAAAGAGCAGGGCTCGGAATTGCGACTGATTGGCTTCCCACAGGTGCAGGATGTCATCGACCACCCATGTGTGACCCACAGATCAACCAGGAGATGTCAATAGCCACAATGGCTTCCACTCCATCAATGTGCAGCTGTTGTGTAAAAACCAAAAAGCCATTTTCTCGCTGTGAGCACAAGATTCTTGTAGTGCTTCCATGATGCTTTGATCCTTCAGCAGTCCAAGTTCCCTGAAGTCTTTGGATCTGCAAATAGATTTAATGGGGCTGTGAGAAAGCCTTTTTCAAAATTGGCTGGTGATACCTGATCAATGAAGCCCAACATTACAATAAATGCCATATGAGCAGCAGATGTGTGACAATTGCCGAGCCACCCCGAGAGTACAACATTTCCAGTTGAGCAGAACCCTCCAATATGAACTCTCCACTTTTATCCCTCCCACCACTATCTGTCCCCATTCACTTATGAAGTGCGAATCACCAGTTGAAACTATCTAAGTGGTCCCACCAAAGTGCAGGTATCTGAGCTGGTATAGGACATACATGAGTCCTGTGATAGTTTGCCCTCAAGATTCAGTTCTTATAAACAATTATCATCTATGACATCCATCAACTTCTGCTGCATTTACACAGGCTCTGTCAGAAATAAAATACATGACTTAGTTCTCACCTGAGAACTAAGGAGGTTATCATTAGGTAGATAATCACATTCCACTCTGCTGAAATCAAGTCAAAATAATTGAGTGCTGCATGAAACATAGAACACTGATGTTACGATAGTAGGACATAATGGCAAGGGATGCTGAAAATCCACTCTTATTTTCAGTAACTTTGCCTCAATGCATTTGTAAGCTGAGGTGTATGGAGGACCACCTCAAGTTTTCTCCCTCTCCCTAGTGTTCTGTGCTCTCTTCTGAAAGAAGAGGAGTCTGGAACAGCTGCAATGTCAGGTACCCATCCGATGGAAGGAACACATTTGGTGATGGTGACGATGAGGGAGAGGGGTAAAATTGCACAAGGCAGAGGGGGCACTGATGGATGGAATGCAAGCAGTGCATACAAAGAAGTGTATAAGGTACATGGGTGCAATGATTGATGAGATGAAGTTTGACAAAGTAGAGTCAGGAGGAGTGATATGTGCATGCCAGGATATAGGTGTATGTGCAACTGCATTCATCTTTTATGATTAAGTAATTAAAGCATTTTCTTCATTGAATCATCAGACCATAAGACATAGGAGCAGAATTAGGCCACTCGACCCATCGAATCTGCTCCGCCATTCAATCATGGCTGATATTTTTCTCATCCCCATTCTCTTGTCTTTTCCCCATAACCCCCGACCCCCTTTTTAATCAAGAACATATCTATGTCTTAAAGACACTAAATGACCTGGCCTCCACAGCCGTCTGCGGCAAAGAGTTCCACAGATTCACCACTCTCTGACTGAAGGAATTCCTTCTCATCTCTGTTTTAAAGGATCGTCCCTTTAGCCTGAGGTTGTGCCCTCTGGTTCTAGTTTTTCCTACTAGTGGAAACATCGTCACCACGTCCACTCTATCCAGGCCTTGCAGTATCCTGTAAGTTTCAATAAGATCCCCCCTAATCCTTCTAAACTCCAACGAGTACAGACCCAGAGTCCTCAACCATTCCTCATACGACAAGCTCTTCATTCCAGGAATCATTCTTGTAAACCTCCTCTGGACCCTTTCCAAGGCCAGCACATCCTTCCCTAGATATGGGGCCCAAAACTGCTCACAATACTCCAAATGGGGTCTGATCAGAGTCTTATACAGCCTCAGAAGTACATCCTTGCTTTTGTATTCTAGCCCTCTCGACATGAATGCTAACATTGCATTTGCCTTCCTAACTGCTGACTGAACCTGCACAATAACCTTAAGAGAATCTTGAACAATGACACCCAAGTCCCTTTGTGTTTCTGATTTCCAAAGCATTTTCCCATTTAGAAAATAGTCTATGCCTCCATTCCTCCTTCCAAAGTGCATAACCTCACACTTTTCCACATTGTATTCCATCTGCCACCTCTTTGCCCACCCTCCTAATCTGTCCAAGTCCTTCTGCAGCCCCTCTGCTTCCTCAATACTACCTGTCCCTCTACATATCTTTGTGTCACCTACAAACTTAGCAACAGTGCCTTCAGTTCCTTCCTCCAAATCATTAATATATAATTATGAAAAGTTGTGGTCCCAGCTGCACCACTAATCACCGGCTGCCATCCTAAAAAAGACCCCATTATCCCCACTCTCTGCCTTCTGCCAGTCAGCCAATCCTGTATCCATACCAGGTTCTTACCCTTAACACCATGGGCACTTAACTTAGTTAACTGTTTCCCATGCGGCACCTTGTCAAAGGCCTTCTGGAAATCTAATTAAATCACGTCCACTGGTTCTCCTTTATCCAAATTCCTTGTTACCTCCTCAAAGAACTCTAACAGATTTGTCAGACATGACCTTCCCTTGACAAAGCCATGCTGACTCAGTCCTATTTTATCATGCATTTCCAAGTGCTCCGCGATCTCATCTTTAATAATGGACTCTAAAATCTTGCCAATGAACGAAGTCAGGCTAATCGGCCTATAATTTCCCATCTGCTGCCTCCCTCCCTTCTTAAACAGTGGTATTACTTTAGCCAGTTTCCAGTCCTCTGGTACCCTCCCTGCCCCCGGTGATTCCTGAAAGATCATCACCAATGCCTCCACAATTTCTTCAGCTGTCTCTTTTAGAACCCTGGGGTGTAGTCCATTCAGTCCAGGTGATTAATCCACTTTCAGACCTTTCAGTTTCCTCAGAACCTTCTCCTTAGTGATGGCCACTACACTCACCTGTACCCTCGAGTCTCCTGGAGCTCTGGCATCCCACTGGTGTCTTCCACCGTGGAGACTGATGCAAACTATTCAGTTCCTCTGCTATTGCTTTGTTTCCTATTATTATTTCTCCAGCCTAATTTTCCAGTGGTCCAATGGCTATTTTTGCCTCTTACCTTTTATATATTGAAAAAACTCTCCCTATCTTCTTTTATATTACTAGCTAGCTTACACTCATATTTCATCTTCTCCTCGCTTATTGCTTTTTTAGTTGTCCTCTGCTCGCTTTTGAAGGCTTCTCAATCCTCTGGCTTCCCACTAATCCTTGCCACTTCGTATGCTGTTTCTTTTGCTTTTATGCTGTCTTTGACTTCCCTCGTCAGCCATGGATGCCTTGTCCTCCCCTTAGCATGTTTCCTCCTTCTTGGGATGAATTTCTGTTGTGCCTCCCAAATAACTCAAAAACTTCTGCCATTGCTGTTCCACTGTCTTCCCTGCGAGGCTCCCTTTCCAATCAGCTCTGGCCAGCTCCTCCCTCTTGTCTTGTAGTTACTTTTATTTAATTGTAATACCATTACATCTGATTCCAGCTTCTCCCTCTCAAACTGCAGGATAAATTCTATCATATTGTGGTCATTGTTCCCGAAGGGTTCCTTCACCTTAAGTTCCCTAATCAAGTCTGCTGCTTAAACATCACCAAATCCAGAATAGCCTGTTCCCTAGTAGGCTCTGTCACAAGCTGCTCCAAAAAACCATCTCTTAGACATTCCACAAATTCCTTTTCTTGGGATCCACTACCTATCTGATTCTCCCAGTCCACCTGCATATTGAAGTCCCCCATGATTATTGTAACATTGCCTTTTTTATATGCCTTTTCTATCTGCGGAGTTATTTTCTGCCCCACATCCTAACCACTGCTAGGGGGTCTGTACGTAACTCCCATCGGGGTCTTTTTACCTTTGCGATTCCTCAACTCTACCCACAGAGATTCTATGTCTTCTGATCCTATATCACTTCTTGCTATCGATTTAACTTCATTCCTTACTAACAATGCAACCCTTTGCCCACCTGCCTGTCCTTCCGATAGGACACATATCCTTGGATATTTAGATCCCATCCCTGATCCCCTTGCAGCCACGTCTCTGTGATGCCCACAACATCGTACCGGCCAATTTCAATGTGCGCAACAAGCTCATTTACCTTGTTCCGTATACTTCGCGCATTTAGGTACAACACCCTCAGTCCTGCATTGACCACCTCCCTTCTCATACTTGTCACCTTTTTTGCTCTGCCTGAGGTTAGATTCCTGCCACCTTCTATGCTCTCTGTTCTATTACGTGGTCTGGAAACTTTACTAATCTCTCCTGAGCCCTCAGCTCCATTAACCTGCACTTCTACCCTCTCCTTTAACTTTGATTTTCTAATTCTCCATTCAAATGAATTCTCCCCCCACTATTTAGGTTAAAGCCCTATCTACAGGCCTAGTTAAATGATTTGTCAGGACTCTGGCCCCAGCACGATTCGGATGAAGACCGCCCCATTGGAACAGGTCCCCTCTTCCCCAATACTGATGCCAATGTCCCTTGAATTCAAACCCATTCCTCCCACACCAATCTTTGAGCCATGCATTTACCTCCTTAATCTTATTGACCCTGTGCCACTTAGCTCGTGGCTCAGGAAGTAATCCAGAGATTACCACCTTTTTGGTTCTGCTTTTTAATTTAGCTCCTAGGTGTTCATACTCCCTTAGCAGAACCTTTATTCCTGTTCTACCTATATCATTGCTACCTATGTGGACCATGACAACTGGGTCTTTACCCTCCCACTCCAAGTTCCTCTACAGCCCAGATGAGATACCCCAAACCCGAGCACCAGGCAGGCTACACAATCTTCATGATTCTCGATCCTGGTCACAAACAACAGTGTCAATGCCCCTAACTATACTATCCCCAATTATGACTAGATTTCTTTTTTCTCCCCCCACTTGAATGGCTCCCTATACCACAGTGCCGTGGTCAGTTTGCTCATTCTCCCTGCAGTATCCATTTCCGTCCACACAGGGAGCAAGAATCTCGAACCTGTTGGACAAGTTCAGGGACTGAGGCTCCTGCGACCATACCTCCTGGATCCCTCTACCTGCCTCACTCGCAGCCACATCCTCCTGTCCCTGACCACTGGCCGAATTCAAGGTATTTAATCTAAGGGTGTGTGACTGCCTCCTGGAACACAGTGTCCAGGTATTTCTCCCCCTCCCTGATGTGTCGCAGCTTCCGAAGCTCAGAATCCAGCTCATCCACACTGAGCCGGAATTCCTCAAGCAACCAACACTTACTACAGATATGCTCCCTGGGAACCACAATGGGATCCATCAGCTCCCACATCGTGCATGAACAACACATCACCTGACCCTCCATCTCTATTTTATTTAGTTTTTAATTTGGGTTTTAATTTTTAAAATTATGTATCTTCTTATTACCTCAGTCTCAACAAAATGTCTAACCAGTAATTTAAATGGGTTTTCAAATTTAGTACAGCGCCCTGTTAGCCAATCAAATCACAGCCCTCCTGTGATGTTACTTAAGTTTTTTTAGTCCGAACTCACTGTCAGTTTCAGAGAATCAAGAGTAACACTTACTTACCAATCACCACTCTCCCTTGTAGCCTCTGCTGCCTGTTTCACCCAATTCCCTGTTTGCGCCCAACTCCAAAACTCCTCACAGTCAGGCAGCACTCACTGTGCAGTCAGAGCAGCACTGTGAGGCCTTTGTTTTTATAGGCACAACTGACAAAGCCCTGGAACTGGTTTTAACTAGTTGTACAAACAACCAGCCAAGTTCAGTTGAGAGCTGATTCAGCTGATGCCTGTTGCAGGAATGCACTAAAGTGCAGCTTTTAACTTCCCAAATAAGAACTAATTTAGCTTACCCTGAAAGCAAGTTTAATGACTACTTATCTCCTTATAACTTACCACTTGAACTCCCTGTTTTCACCCAACTCCAAAAGCACTCCTCAGTCAGGCAACACTCACCGTGCAGTCAGAGCAGCACTCCAGCAGTGCGGCACTTAGCTGGGCCACTTCCAGCCATGTCATCTGGGCTTCACCAGCAGTTCTTCCTCCCACTGTTGGGACAGATAATCTCTGGCTCCTCACAGCTCCCAGCAGTACACCACGAGAGAGAGGTATCATTCATGTTATCTTGTTTTATTCCCAATTCTTTCACACTATATCTTCAGTTTGGTCCTTTAAGTACTAATCTTGAGATGGTGCCATTTGTATCCTCATTGCGCCCGCTGCATCACGTGCCAAATTTAGGATTAAAATGCTAATGAACAGGCTGGGGTAAAATGCCACTGAGATACATGCTGAGCTTTCTTCTGGGTTTCCTGCATGATGTCGGAACCACTCCACCTTACCCCTACTTCACTGAGCAGACTTCAATCTGGTGTTGTTAAAACTTTCACTGAGCAAATGTCAGGGCTATGCCAAACTTCATTGTGCGCACTTAAAATGAATGGCACAAACATTTATTATTTTGGCATATTTTTCTTTAATTGCATTTAGGTTGAAACAGAAAATAAAGAATTTTCATTGATTATCAAACATCAGGAAATAGTCTCAAAAGTTTTATCACATTAAACAACCCCAAAGACAGCAATTATGCTAACCACTTACCAAAGTCTTCATCAGAGATTCTCCAACCCACAATCATAATCTATTGCAATGTATGTGGTCAGCAGGGATATACTATAAAATGTGTGCAATCTATTTCATTTCATTGACAGAGGTTACAAACTACTGGCTACAAAAGTAAACTATAAACTGCAGCTCAAGGTAATAACGTTAACAAACAATAAAGTTAGTACTACATAACTAAGATGCTATAAAATGAGGTAGCACTGTGGTGGTGAAAGGTTGAATTCCACAGAGTTGGATGATGTGGGATTACGCCTACTAGACTTCATGAGGTATGAGCCTACATGTCACGCAACTATCCAGAGAAAGCCACTGGTTATAACTCGAGAACATGTCTAACCAGATGGAAAAAGAAAATCAAGTCTCTCTAACCTATACCCTCAGAATAATCCAGGAAGTAGATTTTATAGAAACTGCCCCAGTGAGCAGGATTTCCCACCCAGCTGAAGCAACAGGATGCCCCACAGTTTTAAATTGCCAAGCATCATTTAAGTGCCATTGTTCCACTTCCCAATCAGAACAGGTATGAAAATAGCAGCAGGTGAGTGGCATCAGATTGGATATACTAGTGCCATCTTCCAGGCAGGGTTGCCTGGCGTGTGTGTGTGTGGGCCAGTTAAGGGGGGGGAGGGGGGTGGAGAGAGGAAAGAATCTAGGTCAAGTGAGGATGCACCTTTCATTGTGGCATCCTCTGCTCTTCCTGGTCCCCAGAAGTGAATGTTTTAGACTTGAATAGAATTTTTTTCTGCATTCAGATAAGCAGTAAAGCAGCTCTGCTTCCCAGATCAGACACTGGGTAGGATTTCATTGAGCTCCTGTAGCCTGTGTAAGGAAGGCATTCCTATAATAATGAGACAAGGAGATCCAGGATTTTAACCCAGTGACAGTATGTCCAAGTCAGGATTGTGAGAATTTGGAGGATAAATTGGAGGTGATACTGTTTTCATCTATCTGCTATTGTGTCCTTCTGGGTGGTAGCCGTGAGTTTGGGAGGTGCTGCTGAAGCAGATTTGACAAGTTGTTGCAGCGCATCCTGTAAATTATACAACTCTTAAGTGGTGGAAAAGCTTTGGGTAATTAAGTGGTGAGCCATTCACTGCAGGATATTCAGCCTCAGACCTGCATTTATGTGGTAGGTCCACTGATGTTTCTGGTTAATAGTGATCTGAGTGCAGATAGAATAGAATCTCTACTGTGCAGAGGCCATTTGGCCCATCGAGTCTGCACCAAACACAATCCCACCGATTCCCTTCATATTTATCCTGCTCATCCCCCTGACAATAGGGTTAATTTGGTATGGCCAACAACCTAACCCACACATCTTTGGACTGTGGGAGGAAATCCATTCAGACACGGGGAAAACTTGCAGACTCCACACAGTGACCTGAGGCCGGAATTGAACCCAGGCCCCTGGTGCTGTGAGGCAGCAGTGCTAACCACTGTGCCACCCTAGATGGTTAGGGATGGCAATATATTAGGCTTTCTCTTGTTGCACAGTCATCTCTAACAATTGCATCACATGATTGCCACTAGCCACTTAGCAGCTCAAACCTGAACGTTGTTCAGGTCTTGATGTATGTAGGAATGGGTGCTTCCATTACCTGCGGAGTTGCAAATGCAGTTGAACATTCTTCCTGCAGTTTAGAAGTCAGGCTTTTCTCTGGTGGTTGCAAAGTCTTTGACAAAAGTATTGGAATATAGATGAACCTGGGACACTGTCCTAAAGAATCCCTTCAGCAATGCCTTGGGCTGAGATGATTAGCCTCCAAAAACTACAACCACTTTTCTTTGTGCTGGGCTTTGGGCACTGGAGAGATTTTCCTGATCCTCATGGGCTTAGTTTTGCTGGGGCTTCTTGAACTGTACACAAATAGTGTCTTCAGGTCAAGCGCAGGCATTCTCACATCACCTTTTGTATACCACTAATCTGATAGGAACATAATTTACATAAATCTTGAAGTGCCTGTCTGTTTAAGCAAGCACCTCATGCATCTACAAAACCCTGCAAGTCAACATCACAAAGTCAGCAATGGGAGGGTTAAAAATTGACCCGGTAATCTTGTTATGCCAACCCAACATCGCTTAGATATCAAAACTAGAATTAAAGTATTCTGTTACTTTCAGCATACCAAAATACAACATTAAAAGTACTGCCCTGTCTTGTATCTTATGTTATATATTTAAAACTATGCAGTTCTTCTGATTCGCACAACTGCATGCATCGTAAACGAGAGGCAGAATATTTTTAAAAAAGTTATATTGTTGTATGCTATTAACAGAAGTTTAAAAAAAGGAACTCTGTTAATTAGAAATACCAGCACAAAGAATATCTTGTGCAACTGTGGCTACTTTCTTGTAAAACAAATATAATTAAGACACAATTGATTCAGCACTCAAACAGCATCAAAAACAAACTGTTGTTGAACAACATTTATGTCGAACAGAAAAAAGAGCACCAAATCAGGTTATGTTTGCATCAAGAATGATCAGTTAAGCCTACACTTCATGAAGAACAGAATAAAGGGGCTTTAAAATTTGTTATATAAAGCGCAACTCAACAAAAATTCAATAGATGTTCCTATGTTGTGAACCTGCAGGATTTAAGAATGGCAAAAATCTACGAGACGGTATCCTGTAAGAATAGAGCAACTATTTCCTGATTTATGATCCACTGTTGAAGTTTGCATTGTATTGACCTAGTATGGGATCAGGAACGTACAAAATCTATGCAAACTCTAGAAAAGAATGATATAATGAACATTACGGGCTGAAAATGTACACGTCCTCATTCATTACTTTTAGACATTTCCCATGACAAAGAATTATTTAACATGAAAACAAAAGTAACAACCTTTTTAAAAATTACCAGATATCATTAAAATCTGCAGTACAGTTACTTTATGTATGTGCAAAATGTTTTGACAATTGAATCTATCTCAGGTATAGGAAAGTAGAATGAAAAGAATGTGTAACCATTACATGGTTGAGCAGGTTTGTCTTTTTAGATGCACAGTAAAAAAAGAGTGACTCATTTCCCACGATGAACACAGGATGTAAAATATATAATCATTTATGACAATGTTACCAGCCAGTTTCTTTGCCAAGGGGGCAAGTGGCGCTAAACTGACAACCATAGTCCAGTGACAGGTTGATCTGAGACTTTAATTAAAAAACACTTGAGATTATAAAATCAGAGGAATAACCCATTATGCAGAATACAATGGATCTACCTCGTTATCCGGATACACAGATTTCTTATGCCTGTCTGCACAGCATGCTATGCTCAATTTACTTACATGTTTTATTCAGTTTGTGTAACTAAATACACTGCTTCCTAACTCTGACTGAAGGGATGCTACACCGGTGTAAATGCAAACGGTAATGTACCTGAATCATGACTATTTCAAGGCTCACATACATACAATGATCTAGAACCCTGACACAACTTTCATGCATTGTTAAATCACCAACCTACTCTGTTTTTTAAAAAAATAAAGGACATGAGAAACATTTAGAAAAAAAAACATTCTATAATTGAGGGGCAACTGGTTCTAATTCAACTTAATGAATAGAATGAGGTGCTTTTAGCAGCGATAACCAAAGAATGGGTCAGTGATAGACCAATGCATCTGCGATTCAGAGACTAATTTACAGACAGTGTTCTGCCAATAAAAGAGAAGGAAAAATATTTTACAGGAAGAGAGTTAAGGAGCATGATGAACCCTTAATAACATGGTTATTCTTGCTATTAACATTATTGCCTTTAAGCAGGCAGGCTTTAGGGTGTCTTCTAATATTTTATTCTTAACACAGATTATTCAGTGACAGAATTATCCTGCACAGTACAACTGCTGTATTAATTTATTCCTACTATGCTTACAAAGAATCTGATATAAACCTGCCTGTGTACACATATTTTAGCAGTCCACAAAAACTGTAAAAACAAGTCCTTAGTGGATTTGTGACATTACAAATTGAATTGTATTGTGTAAATAAATCACCAGTCAGATTTCCAGTCATCTCATTTCCTGAAGTATGACCACAAAATACTGATTCTTTTCCCTTTTTATTTGAAACAAAGACACTGGATTAATTCATAACCAGTCCATCATATGGCGCTAATTATCTGACTTGACATGTCATCTCGACTGGTATTGAAACAGTGAAGAGACTAGAATGTAACCAACGATTTATTTAAACAAAGGCTGTGCAACCCAATTATGTTTTATTGCACACATTTAAAATCGAGGGGAAATCCAACAGATAGCTCTTGTTCCTCATCATCTCTGCTTGCCGTTAATGATCAAAGTCATCTGAAATCGGGAGGGAGTGATTATTCATGTGGCCATCAAGTACTGGGATCTGAAAAGCAAAACATACATTCAAAAGGTTTTGACCACCAAGAATGGTTTTATCATTTAAAAACAAGGAAGTTAAATGAGATTATACAAATATACAAAATTAGGTTGACAGGATATTTATTAACTGTGCTTTACAATTGGGCCCAGAGTAGTTTTTTTTCCCCCATAAGCCTTACTCTTTCAATAAGAGTTATTCATTTTGCAAATACCACTACTTGACAAGGTTTTGTGTCAAACTTTGTGCATGTTAATCAAAGGGATCTTTTTGTACAGCTCTAATTGTATTCAAATATAAGACTCAACTGAATTTATAGTGGAACTTACCACTGCGAATGTGACAGATTAGTGCAATAAGAAATCTGTGTAACTATAGTATAATGTATGTATGCATAACACAGCATCCGTTTAATTGCAGAAAACAATAAAAAACTGCAATAGATCGGTTCCAGTAAATTAAATGGTTCAGATTGTAACACACAACTGTTGAAACAATGGAATAAAACTTTCAATTAAAGCTATAAGCTGAAGAAAAACAAAGGCAAAGCTATGACATTAGTCTTCAATGGAGTTTAGTCCTGTAGTTGAAAATTTTGTAATTTCTAAGTTACCATCCCACTTACTATCTGCCACATGAGGGAGATCTGTTTTCATTTAAGCTTCTGTTATGAGATCACTTGAAGGGAAACAATGGAAAGGACTTCCTTTTGGGCTAGCACCATGCTAAGTGAACATGCAATAACAGGATAGCAAATAGATGGAGAGGACAAATTTAAGAATGCAGAGGCCACAATTCTCCCCCCCCCCCAAAGGAACAGGGGAGGGAATAAAAAATACTCTTCAGTTGAGTTCTGTTAATATGTCTCATTTTAATTATCACCATTGCTTTTTATAAATCCATTTTGTTCATTTTTGTGTCAACGGTCACATTCCTAACCAATATTATGCTCGAGATTCACATTTTGGTAGATCATGTTGGAATATTCCTATGAAAATTTCAACTGAGATCAAATGATTTTTTTCTTAGGTAAGAGTATTAAGGAATGTGGAACTAAGATGGGTAAATTGAGTCAAGGTACGGATGAGCCATGATCTCACTAAATAGCAGAATAGGCACAAGGAGCTGAATGGCCTACCTTTGCTCCTATGGACTAACAGGATGTGGTTAAACAATTCTCAACATGGCAGACTATTGACATCAATCATTTACTGTTTTCACTTGCTAAGTGGAGACTTGGCACTTCTGTATAGAAGTATGGGAAGGGAATCAATAGCTCTCTTAAAATATGGGCCAGGATTGAATGGCGGAGCAGACTCGATGGGCCAAGTGGTCTAATTCTGCTCCTATGTGTTATGATCCTAACATTTTTTTTAAAAAGCCACTTCAACTTAACCTTATCTACTGTGTTCTGTTTTGATCCCTCCTCTGTCAACTTCTGAAGATAGGTGAATTATCTATGGCATAATTACTAAAGAGTTATGGTAAAAGTCATAGGTCATGAGCAGTAGTGACCTTGGAAGCTAACTCAGTTCGAGTCCAAATTCCAAATTGCGTTCTTTCATGAAATTGCAGCCAGAAGTCCACAAACCTTGGACCCTGTATCTCTATCATTCTTTGTGTCACTTTCAGACTGGCGGTCGGCGGCGGGGGGGGGGGGGGGGGTTCCCATCCCATCGTAGAGGACTGGGGGGGGGCGGGGGGGGGGGGGGGGGGGTTCCCATCCCATCGTAGAGGACTGGGGGGGGGGCGGGGGGTGCAGTCCATTGATCTCGGGGGGGATTTTCCAATTTTGGGGTGAGTGCAGCTGGCAAGTCCAGCCCTAGAGGTTTGCTTTCAACTAAAGCACTTTTTGGCCACTTTATTAAATCAGATTTTAAAAAGTTCAGCCATTTCTATCTTTCCAAAACCCAAATTGTTAAATGAAAGAGTTGCAATCAAAACAATGCTCCAATATTTTTCCAATGCTCAATGCCTTTTTAGCATCACTTTTGCTATCACACTAAATGGATCTACTCAACGTTCTATTGTATTTGTCTCGATCATCATCTTTCTAGCCTTATTTATCATGCACTTTATTGTAGTCGTTATTTGGCTTGGAAATGATCCATTTTATTTCTTTTTAGTGACTTGTCATTCACCATTCCTTTGTTCAGGTTGCTGCATCTGTAGACTGTTAGACAGTTTTAAAACTATTTGATACCCTTCATTTTCTTTCCACTGGTCTGGTCAGAGTACATCTTTTATATTCACTTGACTCAACTGCTATTGGTTTCATAATTTCCTTGATATTATCATGAATATTATCATGGGCGGCACGGTAGCACAGTGGTTAGCACTGCTGCTTCACAGCTCCAGGGACCTGGGTTCGATTCCCAGCTTGGGTCACTGTTTGCACATTCTCCTCGTGTCTGCGTGGGTTTCCTCTAGGTGCTCCGGTTTCCTCCCACAGTCCAAAGATGTGCGGGTTAGGTTGATTGGCCATGCTAAAAATTGCCCTTAGTGTCCTGAGGTGCGTAGGTTAGAGGGATTAGTGGGTAAATATGTGGGGGTAGGGCCTGGGTGGGATTGTGGTCGGTGCAGACGCGATGGGCCGAATGGCCTCTTTCTGTACTGTAGAGATTCTATGAACCATTCTTCAGTGCTGCTTTGCCTGTGCCAAATTGATGGGATGCAAATTTCTTTAGCAGTTATGAAGATTCTGAAGAAAATGACCCAGAACAACCTTACCTCTGTTCTCAATAAATAAGTCCAGAGCATGAAAGTACCAAAGTTAAGCACTGGTTGACAGATTAACCAGAAAATCCCAAGGAAAGATGACATTGGAAATGTTCTTCTGAGGCTGGGATTAAGGCACATTATCTTAGGTTTCCAAATAAAGCTGTCAATTTGTCCATCGTAAATTAGACAGCCTGGATCGTAAAATGTATTAGAGCTTTGTTCCATTAGAACTCGCCAAAATTAGTATCTGCCTTATTTCCCATCTAAATTTTCAGCGGCTGGGGGAGGTACTTTTATCTTGGGTGGGTAATGGAAATGAGGTGGAAATGACATCAAATGCCCTATTTCTGTCATTTCTGCATCATCTTCCTTAGATTTTTTACCAGGTGTAGATGTAATTACAGGAATTGATGAAAACTTATTTTTGACTCATTTTCTAATGCTTCTTTAAAATAATTGTCAGTTATGCTACATGCTCCATCACAGACTCTGCACTATCACCTTTTTAAATAGGGAATCATTACAGATTGGCACTCGGTCATTAAAAGCATAATCAGTTGTGCACGGATGCATCGTATATGTTGTGGGTGCAATGTCTGCTGAAGCAAGCAATTTATTTACATTCCCAAAGAACAATCAGCACCACAATGACAGGTTACAGCACTTTATAGGGAGACAGCATTCCCAAAGGTATAAGACTCATAAATGTGCTCTTCCTTCTCAATGACATCTTCTATGAAAGAGTCGGTCAGACAGCCCTAATAGTCCCTATCATAAGATCTACTGCTGAAGTCTCAGGAGTTCCACACAATCCAATGTGGCTTGCAATATACTGCAGATAATGTTAATACACTGCTCCAGTTAAGTTAGGATTAATAGCAGACCGTAGAGTTAACAGATCAAATGCGGGCAAGGAAATCTGCTATTTATCGCCTACAACTCTCTCTAAAACGATGAATAAGCACTCCTCCCTGTTGAATATCACTTTGATATTCGAGGGTAAAGACTATATTCTGGGTGGGGGACTTTCATCACCAAGCGGCTCGGTAACACTACTACTTAACAAGCTGGCCAAGTTCCAAAGGACAAAGCTTGAAAGTCTGGGCTTGTGGCAGATGGTGAAAGAACTAACACCAGAGGAAAAATCTACTTGACCTCAGTCTCGCCAACCTCCCTGTGACAGATGCATCTACAGCATGTATTGTGAAGATACGCCCAACAGTGCTGTTAGGGAGGGAATTCTGGGATTTTGACCCAGCAACAATAAAGGAATGATGATATATTTCCAAGTCAAGTTGGTGTAAGACATGGAGGGAACGTGCAAGACGTGGTGTTGCCATATTCACCTTCTGCCCATGTTACAGATGCTGAAGATTGCATGTTTGGAAGGTGCTGTTGAAGAAAACTCGGAGAGTTGCCGCCACTGTGCAGTGGTGGAGGAAGTGAATGCTTAAAGTGGCGAATGATTTGCCAATCACTCAGGCAACTTTGATCTGGATGATTCCAAATTTTTTCAGAGTTGTTGGACATGAACTCATCTAGGCAAGTGAGGAGTATTTAATCACACTCTGGTGGAAAGGCATTGGTGAATCAAGAGATTAGTCACTCACCACAGAATTCCCAGTTTCTGACCTGCTCTTGTAGCCACAGTATTTATGCAATTTGCCCAGTTTAAGTTTCTGATTAGACACTTGTTGAAGATGATTATTGCCTGGCACTTGTGTGACACAAATGTTAACACTGCATTCAAAAGGTGGTTGACTCTCTGCCCTGCAAGTAGCCCTACGAGACTATTTATTTGGCAATGTTGTTCAGGCACTCCAAAATAGATGATATCTCGTAAACTGTCTTTCAATCGTGCAGCAACATTATTTCCCAAGTCTCCATTAACCAGCTCCTCAGCAGTGTTGTCCTAAACGCTTGAGGCTGAACCAAGTATTAAAATGATGCTGATCTTCAAAATTGTAGTGGGGTTTTGCACTCATGGTTCTTACCACTGTCTGTCAGGATAACACCTGACCAGAAATCAGGGCTCATTTAACAGAACGTATCCAACTCTGCCACATCTGAAACTACATTTGGTGCTGGCATGGGGTGAAAACTGTGGAAAGCTGCTCCACTGCCCACCATATCATGCTGTATTTTGATCAACACAAAAATAAATAATATAATTAAAAATATCTACAGGGAATCTGTGGTGTATTAACGAAAATTGAAAATGTGCTTGGTAGCGAAACCTCATTTTATGCAGAAAGGGTCACCTTTCTGTGTCTGCTTTGTGATTTTTATGACTAGTCTTTCAATATAATCGCTATGATTTATAATTGCATGCTTCCAAATGGTTAGAAAATCTATTAAAGATATCCTGAATAATTAAAAAAGTAGTTTATGAAATCAAACCCTGGATTCATTATTGCCTTGAAAATAAATTGATCATTCCTTGTGGTTCAGGATGAAGGTCCATAAGACCATAAGACCATAAGACATAGGAGCGGAAGTAAGGCCATTCGGCCCATCGAGTCCACTCCACCATTCAATCATGGTTGATTTCAACTCCATTTACCCGCTCTCTCCCCATAGCCCTTAATTCCTCGAGAAATCAAGAATTTATCAATTTCTGTCTTGAAGACGCTCAACGTCTCGGCCTCCACAGCCCTCTGTGGCAATGAATTCCACAGACCCACCACTCTCTGGCTGAAGAAATTTCTCCTCATCTCTGTTCTAAAGTGACTCCCTTTTATTCTAAGGCTGTGCCCCCGCGTCCTAGTCTCCCCTGTTAATGGAAACAACTTCCCTACGTCCATCCTATCTAAGCCGTTCATTATCTTGTAAGTTTCTATCAGATCTCCCCTCAACCTCCTAAACTCCAATGAATATAATCCCACGATCCTCAGACGTTCATCGTATGTCAGGCCTACCATTCCTGGGATCATCCGTGTGAATCTCCGCTGGACCCGCTCCAGTGCCAGTATGTCCTTCCTGAGGTGTGGGGCCCAAAATTGCTCACAGTACTCCAAATGGGGCCTAACCAGTGCTTTATAAAGCCTCAGAAGTACATCCCTGCTTTTGTATTCCAAGCCTCTTGAGATAAATGACAACATTACATTTGCTTTCTTAATTACGGACTCAACCTGCAAGTTTACCTTTAGAGAATCCTGGACTAGGACTCCCAAGTCCCTTTGCACTTTAGCATTATGAATTTTGTCACCGTTTAGAAAATAGTCCATGCCTCTATTCTTTTTTCCAAAGTGTACGACCTCGCACTTGCCCACGTTGAATTTCATCAGCCACTTCTTGGACCACTCTCCTAAACTGTCTAAATCTTTCTGCAGCCTCCCCACCTCCTCAATACTACCTGCCCCTCCACCTATCTTTGTATCATCGGCAAACTTGGCCAGAATGCTCCCAGTCCCGTCATCTAGATCGTTAATATATAAAGAGAACAGCTGTGGCCCCAACACTGAACCCTGCGGGACACCACTTGTCACCGGTTGCCATTCTGAGAAAGAACCTTTTATCCCAACTCTCTGCCTTCTGTCTGACAGCCAATCGTCAATCCATGTTAGTCACTCTAAAAGCACCCAACTTAAGCACAGGTACTCCTTGGGCTTAAGCCAAGAATCTCCAGTTTGGAAGTGAGCAGTTTGCTACTAACACACTCAGGGCACAAAGTTTAAAATGGGCCACTATTTTTATTTTGCGATGAAAGGACACAAGACAAATAAAGTCAACTTACAGATTTAGGTTTATATGCTCCAAGTTTGAAACGACAACAGATGACATCAACTAAAAAACCTGTAAGTCCATGTAGCATGCCTAAGGAAAGAATAGATCAAGCTATCATTCTATTACACTGATGCAATAATGCTGATTTGAATCTTAAGCAAAATACTACACAATATCCTTTATCTGCAGCTTATGACATTAAAACAGAAAGCAGCATGCAATTATTTTTCAAAGAAAAAAAGACATTGTTGAACTTTGTATCCCATTCCAGGGTCAACAGTCTTCCATATGTATGCCAAGTTTGAGTTTTAAGAGCAAGTGGATTGTTCACATGGCATATTTCCAGTGCCATCAGGAAGGGTGGGTAATATATATGTTAACAGGAGGATGCAATCAATCGTGGTCTAAATAGTAATAACTGGGTGATAGTTGTGCCTAGGGCACATTCCTAAGGAACTCCTCCTCAACCCCTGTGTGGTTGAGATGACTGGCTTCAAATGGCCTCTTTCGTGGCAGGTAGAACTCCAGCCAGTGGAGAGTTTTCACTTTAGTTACTATTAATGCCAGTTTTGATGGAGCTCTTTGCGGCCGCACTCAGTCGAGTGTTGCCTTGATATCAAGGAAAGTTACTCTCAACTCAATCTCTGAAACCTAACCAAGGTTCACGTTTGGAATGAGGTCCGCACCTGAATGATTCTGGTGGAATCCAAACTGAGCATCAGTGAGCAGATTATTGGTAGGTGCCACTCGATAGCATGACTAATGACTTCTTTCATCATTTTGCTGGTGATTGGGTATAAACTAATGGGAGCGTAATTGGTTGTATGAACTGAAAGGTGCTGATTTTAAGGATCAAGGGGTGTGTTATACCGCAGCCTTGAAAAATGAAGACAAAATAATTTTTCTGTAATTTTGAGAATATTGAAGCAGTAGACCCCAATTGCAGCCAATATATTTGTTGCTAGTGCAAAAAAAAAGTACTTGCCTGTTGTTGAGAATATTCCTCCAATAATTCCACACAATCTCACTAAGAATTGCCCTAAAGGCATGTGCTGCTCAGTCACTGTAACCATCAAGGAGCTGATGTCGTATTTTATGAAAATACCTGAAACGCCATGGCTGCCTGCTGCGTGGTTTATCACGCGTTCCTGGAGAAAGAGAATGGCTCACTGATGAATAACCTTGATACAATGTAGTGATGCACAAACTCACAGTTATCTGAAAACCCTCCATTTAGCTTCGTATTGCATCAGGTCATCTTCATCTTTCTTGCAAATTATGACTTGAGCCTTCAGGAGGAGCGAGTAGCCACCAACGCAATCATACAGATTAGAAGCTCCCATGTTCAACCTCCGGTAAATGCTGAATTTGACCAGGGATCATGTTGGGGCACCACAATTGACTACAGCCTTCCGAGATTAATTAGAGGAAAATCAGCCAGATTTCCCATTCCTGACCACTATCTTGGATTTGCACAGATTAAGTGATTGGGTAAGAATATGGCAGATGTAATATAATATGAATGAAGCTATACATTTTGATAGGAAAAATAGAAAAGATGACTATTTTCTTAATGGTGAGAGACTGGGAATGTTGGAATTCAGAGGGGAAATGATGTGCTTGTACATGAATCATAGAAAATTGATATCTAGATACCACAAGCTTCCAGGCAGAACCAAAACAAAGGCAGAGGTTAGAAAGGGATTCAGTAACTGTACTGGGGATGGGGAAGAGGCTTTATTGCACCAATGGTACAGTGACAGGAAGCTATCACAGGTTAATAAGCCATCATAGGTTAAATTATTGAATTTTCAGTAAAGCACAAGGTGTTTTTTACAACTAAATGTAATAGGTGATTGATATTTTAACAATTCCAACAGAAATAATTAAATAGCAGTTAACAACGGTGTGTGTCTCACAAGAAGTTGGCAAATATTTATCCATGTTTTAAGCTCCATTACAATGCTGCCTTAGCATTTGCTCATAGATCATAGAATCCCTACAGTGCAGGAGGCCATTTGGCCCATTGAGTCTGCACCAACCACAATCCCACCCAGGCCCTATCCCCGTAACACCACATATTTACCCTTCTAATCCCCTGACACTAAAGGGCAATTTAGCATGGCCAATCCAGCTAACCTGCACAGGTTTGGACTGTGGGAGGAAACCGGAGCACCCGGAGGAAATCCACACAAGTGTACATAGACAGTCATCCGAGGTTGGAATCGAACCCAGGTCCCTGGTGTTGTGAGGCAGCAGTGCTAACCATTGTGCCACCGTTCCGCTCCCCATGCAATTAGTCAAGTAAACACCAAAAAACGCATGTATATCAGAAGGATTTAAAAAATGAATTAACACCATGAACGGGAACAACAGGAATCTTCACCCACTACAGTGACTGCAAAATGGCTGAAACATATGACCCAGTTTAAGTGACATACCTGAATAATGAGATAAACCAAACAACTGACTTACCCTTTCTGTGACTGAATACTGATGTGTGTCTGCTGAGAACTTGTAGGTATTGAGTTTTGTTGGCACAATTGTGATGAAGTATTGGAACATTTGATTATCTAAAATACAAACATGGCATTTAAAGTAACTGCACGAACAAAACAAAATCTCACAACAAATATTATCCACCACAAAACTATAAAGTCCAAAATTCCATAATTCAAGAGAACAAACAAGTGACATGTTCTTGCATAGTAATAAGCCAATACCAATCTCCATCAGATCAGATGCACAACAATGAGCTTGGGTTAGTATCTCAACCATATAATCAAGTACAGATCAGGAAGTTACTGAGTGGAACCATCAATAACTTATGTGTGGTACAGGTTGTTGAACAGGCTGGACACAGCTACTAATTTGGTATATTACAGCGACACAGTGGTTAGCACTGCTGCATCACAACGCCAGGGACCCGAGTTGGATTCCTGGCTTAGGTCACTATCTGCGTGGAGGTTGCATGTTCTCCCCATGTCTGCGTGGGTTTCCTCCAGGTGCTCCAGTTTCCTCCCACAGTCCGAAGATGTGCAGGTTAGGTGGATTGGCCATGCTAAATTGCCTCTTAGTGTTAGGGGGACTAGCAGGGTAAATGCTTGGGGGTATGTGGATAGGGCCTGAGTGGGATTGTGGTCGGTGCAGACTCCATGGGCCAAATGGCTGCCTCCTGCACTGTAGGATTCCATGATTCTATAATGTCTAATTCAAGTACAAATATGCATGTGGCATGCCTGACATGGGCTGTCTTCTATCCACAAGACATTCAGGAAGACACATTTGCATGAAGTGTTGGAAGGTTATGTTGCTTGAGCAGAAAAATGCTGAACTTCAGCTGACCACACATTGCCCATACAGCAACAACTTGCATTGATTAGGTGCCTTTAACATGGTAAAATGTCCTAAAGCACTTCAGAGGCATTATAAAACAAAACATGACGACGAGCCACATAGGAGATATCAGGGCAGGTGACCGAAAGCTTGATCAAAGGGGCGGGTTTTAAGGAGCATCTTAAAGGAGGAAAGTAAGCTCGAGAGATGAAGAAGTTTAAGGAGGGAATTCCAGAACTTAGGGTTTAGGCAGCTGAAGGCTTGGCCATTAATGGTGGGGCAATTAACATCAGGGATGCTGAGGGCGGCTGAATTCAAGGAGTGCAGATATTTCAGGTGGGTTGCAGAAGTGGAGGAGATTACAGAGATAGGTGGAAGCCAGGCCATGGAGGGGTCAAAAACAAGAATGAGAGTTTTAAAATCAGGGCACCATTGAAGCAGGTGTCAAAATAGGTGAGAGAGTACAGGGGTGATGGGTGAACGTGATTTGGTGCAAGTCAGGACACAGACAGCAGAGATTTGGATAACTTCAAGTTCATAGGAGGTAGGATGTGGGAAGCCAGCCAGCAGAATATTGGAATAGTACAGTCTGGAGGCAGCATACATGGAAGAAGGTTTCAGCAGCAGAAGAGCTGAGGCAGGGGGCAGAGTTGGGCAATCTTATAAATGTGGAAACAGATGATCATAGTAGTGGCACAGATGTGTGATTGAAAGTTCATCTCGATATCAAATTTGACAGTGAGGTTACAAGTAGTCTGGTTCAACCTCATACAGTTGCCAGGGAAAGGAATGGAGTCAGTGGTTAGGGAATGGGCTTTGTGGTGAGGTCAAAGACAATGGCTTCCATCTTCCCAATATTTAATTGGAGAAAATTTCTGCTCATCCAGTACTGGATGTTGGACAAGCAGTCTGATAACTTAGAGATAGTACAGCAGTCGAGTGGTGGTGGTGAGGTAGAAGCAGATTTTGTCGGCCGGTGTCAATCAGGCTACTTTGCCGTGGATGATGTCGGGTTTCTTGAGTGTTGTTGGGGCTGCACTCATCCAGGCAAGTGGAGAGTATTCTATCACACCCTGATTTGTGCACTGTGGATAGTGGACAGGCATTGGGTAAACCACTTGCTGTAAAATTCCAAGCCTCTAACCTATTCTTGTAGTTGGACCAGTTTGGATTCTGGTTAACGGTAACCCTCCAGGATGTTGATCGTGGTGGATTCAGCGACGCTAATGAGATTGAGTATCAAGGGGAGATTGTTAGCGTTTTTTGTTGGAGAAGGTAATTTCTTAGTTCTTGGGAGGTGCAATGTTATTCTCCTTATGTCATTGGTGGGTGGAGGGGACAATCGATTAGGGAAATCCCGCCAGCATAAAAACTGTTTTGGAACTCCTGTTTAATTCTCCACCCCCTCCGCTGTTCCCGCCTCCCAAAAACGGGAGCAGAAAATCCCCCCCTCCCCATTATCAAGTCGTTAAAGCAACTAATCTAATTAAAGAACTGTCACAGACATCAAACCTGGAAATGAAAAGCATTAATAATCACATAAATTGCTGGGGATTTTCAGCAGGTCAGGCAGTGTTTGTGGAGTTAGAAACAGAGTTAATATTTCGGGTCTGACACCCATGTACTGATGATGGGTGACAGATCTGAAATGCAGATCACGGACGGATCTGTTGTATATCCCCACAATTTCTGTTTTGGTTTCAGATTTTCAGCATTTGCAATAATTTTGTTTTCTTCTCACACTGATAATCAGATCATTTTTAAAAACATTTACACAGTGGGTGGTGGGGGCCTGGAATGCGCTGCCAGGCAAGGTGGTGGAGGCGGACACACTTTAAGACTTATCTAGACAGCTATATGAACGGAGTGGGAATGGAGGGATACAAAAGAATGGTCTAGTTTGGACCAGGGAGCGGCACGGGCTTGGAGGGCCTGTTCCTGTGCTGTATTGTTCTTTGTTCTAGTGAAATCAGGATAGGTACATACAGATGGAGTGAAGGTAGAAGCTGAAATATCATGAAAAGATTTTTTAAATCTAATAATTAATCATAATTGATACATTTCACATTTCTTCAGGGTCAGTTCAGTTGTTTAGCCATTTATCATTCAGACTGCTGTCAAAAATAATAGTAACACAACATTGAACATAGTTTAACTTATAAGGGGTTGCTAGCAGAGATACAGGAGCAGAAAACTATTCCAGCCACCACAATGGCTGTAGCTGTTTGCCAGATCTGCTTTTGTCATTGTAGTGGGGGTGGGGTACATGGTACAGGCTGTGGCAGTGCAGTGAATAACAGACAGCAATTTCAGGATTTCTGTGCTCATTTGTGCTCACGCTAAATCCTCAAGTTGCAGTCAGATTCAGAGGGATATTGTTACTGAATGTTTGCCATAAACCCCCAAACACTACACACCACTACACACACACACACACACACACACACACACACACACACACACACACACACACACACACACGGCACTAATGGCCAGCAAAACATCAGGGCAGGGAGATCTAAAAAGATAATCCCAAGAATATACTAAGAAACTGAGAATGCCTGCAGTCACAAAGAAAATATAGCTGGAAACATAAAGCAGAACAATAAAGCATTTTTCAAGTTTGCCAAGAGTAAACAAAGAGTGCAAAGAGACATTGTGCCACTAGAAATGACAAGTGGAAGTGGTATCGGAAGACCGAGAAATTGCTGAAATACTTGACCAGTATTTTTCAACAGTGCACACTAACAAGATGGAAGTGGAAGTGCCGGAATTTGGGTAATATTTTATAGATGAAAGCAAAATCACGAGAGAGGACATACTGAGGGAGCCTAGGTATGGTAATGTAGTCAGTTGTGTTAATGGACTAATAATCCAAAGGTTTGGACTAATGATCCAGCGACATGAGCTCGTATCCCACAAAGGGAGCTGGAAAATTCAATTAATTAAATAACAAAATGGAATAAAAAGCTAATATTACCAACGGGGATCTATTGGTGGACTGTTGCAAAATCCCATCTTTTAAAAATTAATTCTTGGGATGTGAGCACCGCTGGCCAGGCCAGCATTTATTACTCATCCCCAATTGCTCTCGGGAAGGTTGCGGTTAGCTGTTTTCTTGAACCACTGCACCCTTGTGGTGTCAGCATATGTGACGACCTTTGACCCAGAAGCAGTGCAGTAAGGAAAAACTATAATTTCTTTATAATGTCTGTGGAATAGGTAATTGTTTTTGAGGCTGTTTGAAAAGGACTTTTAAGGGTTTGTATCAATTATAAAGGGATAAGAAATAATGGTTTTGTGACCTAGTGATCTGGAAGCAGTACCAACATTAAGGAAGGCTAGACAAAAATCATGTAGCCAAACACAACGGAGAGCTGCAAATACAAAGGAGGGCGACAAGCAGAAGATTGGAGGGTGAAAACCCAGATGCAGACACAAAGAGAAAGCAGCTGTAAAGGGGCAGAAATGTGAACATACACCAAATTCGAGTGAGGGGAAGAAGAAATTTACTCTCAGAAAGACTCAAGTTTTTCTCTTTGACAGAAAAGGAGACAGGAGCTCTTAGAGGCAAAAAGGTCTAAAACCTGGAAAGCTATGTGAACAGCTTGGAGATGCGAACAGCCGGATGTTTTCCCAGTAAGGGGCCAAACTATGAACTGAACCATTATCGGTTTGTGGTCTGAAAAGGAACTCTGGAAAATTACATCATCAGACTGATACGACTCGAGAGAGAGGGGGTTCGTAGGAGCATGTCTTGCTGCTGAGAATCATGCCCGTGAAAGTCTGAGGTGAAAACTGTTGTCAGATAAGACTCTGGACCTACTCTGAATAAAGAACAGCATATTATAAAGTTGTGTAGCTACATAATGCCACGTATGCTGAAGGGGAGTGCTTGTTGTTATGCAAGATGCCATCATGTGTGGACTATATAAAGTGAAAGCATCATTTGCCTGTTAATTCATGTTTAATTTGTGTTGATTCTGATTCACGTTAAAGTAAAACCTACAAAAAGTGAAAGATTATTAGTAATTCTTAATTTGGGGGTTGTTCGTTAACTTCAGTTATTTTGGTTTACGATTTCCAAACAGGGATTGTGATAACACCCATGGTGCTCTAGCAGTTTGATACAACTGAATGGCTTGCTAAGGCATTTTAGAGGACAGTTGAGAGTCAACCACATTGTTATGGATCTGGAATCTCATACAGGCCATACCAGGCAAGGGCAACAGATTTTCTCCCCTGAATGACCTTGGTAATGAGTTTCTATGATAAATCGGTGCATCTGGTTCACCAATGTCTTTGAGGGAAGGAGTCTACAGTCTTTACCTGGTCTGAGCCCAAATGTGACTCACCTTCAATCTCCAACCTAATTTGTGTTGTCTTTCAATTTACTACTTCATTCACCTACCAATCATCTGCATCAATCAGGCCTCACACTTACATAGGTTTCACCTCACCCTCACATTTCAGCACAGCTGCAAGCCCACCCCTGCAAAATGAAGTCATCATGACTGCTGCCAGGATACCAGACATTGACCTGTTGTAATAGTGTCTATGGTCACATACCAGCTGGATGTTGAGGATGTGAAATTCCTTTTAGTTCCAGCAGGGAGCAAAGTTAGCATGCAGCACCTGCAAAAGCAACGTATGTGCAGTCAATGGCACCCATTGATGGAATTCACTTGTGCTCTCACAGGAGCAGACTGAAACTGTGTTTGTTGGGTTCTACAGGTGTATGTTTACAATGTGTATCTGTAAATAAAAGCTTATAAATGTGTAAAGACTTGGCTTCAGTTCTATCCTTCACCACCTGGCTATCTAGAGTGTAACACTTACTGAGGCACAGACATCTCACACATTGTAGGAAAATTACTCCCTGAACAGCCTGAGGAAGGGAGTTATAGGCTTCTACTGAAAGCCCTTCTCTCCCTCCTTTTCTAGTAGCTGTGCTGTGGGGCCTGATGTTCTCCAATTTATGCAGTATTCCAAGGGAAATGCCTACTCCTGCACCCATGTCTGGGAGCAACCAATTTGTGTAGAAGCTTTGAATCATAGAATCCCTACAGTGCAGAAGGAGACCATTCGGCGCATCGATCGTGCACCAACAACAATCCCACCCAAATCCCATCCCTGTAACCCCATGTATTTACCCTACTAACCCCCCTGACACTAAGGAACAATTTAACATGGACACTCCACCTAACCTGCACATCTTTGGAATGTGGGAGGAAACTGGAGTACCAGGAGGAAACCCATACAGACATGGGGAGAATGTGCAAACTCCACACAGACAGTGACCCAAGCCAGGAACCGATCCCGGGTCCCTGGCGCTGTGAGGCTGCAGTGCTAACCACTGTGCCACCGTGCTACAACAAAAAGTCTTTTAGCACCTGCCACATTACTCTACGTAGACTTTTGCAACTTGAAACAACTACAGGATGCACAAAATGCTTGCAGACTCGTAAGCAACAGCCAAAAGTAATTGATAATCCTTTAGATAGTATTAGGAAAGAATCCTTCTGAATACTGAATCTGTGTTCAGCCATGTGAAGTTAAAAAGAGGCACTGGTAAGACTACTGAATTCCAAAATGGCATTGGTGAAATCAAATCAGCGATATATTTCAATTAATGTTCTTGATCTGGCTGTGCTGCTTACATCTAGCAGATGCTCATTGTGTGCATTAACAGTTGCATCAATGTAACAGCACACAATTCACCCCACAAGTGTGCACATGGCACAGAATCTATTTTGGAGCTCCAAAGGCATTCATATCATTCAAAAAATAGGCACTAACAAGTGGAATTTCATGCTCAGATCTGGCATACTCTGTATTAATATCTAATATAAATGCAGGTACATTCCAGAAGCTGTGTGTTCATTCTATGGCAAGTCCCTTGCTGACAGTGATAATGGAATAGACCTTTGGAATAACGTATAGCCACGTTCAATAGAGAAAATATTGTTGAGTAGATAGCTTGGTGGGTTTTGTATTACCTTAATGAATTAGTAATGTTTCATACCTACATTAAAAGCTTTAAGTCTTCAGCTTAGTCAAGAAGTTGAGTTGACTAAGTTTTCCCAAATTGCGTTGCCATTTTCACTTATACATTGTTTGCACTCTGACTACACTCTCGATGTGCAGATGCCGGCGTTGGACTGGGGTAAACACAGTAAGAGTTTTAACAACACCAGGTTAAAGTCCAACAGGTTTATTTGGTAGCAAATGCCATTAGCTTTCGGAGCGCTGTCCCTTCGTCAGATGTCAGATATCCACTCCATCTGATGAAGGAGCAGCGCTCCGAAAGCTAATGACATTTGCTACCAAATAAACCGGTTGGACTTTAACCTGGTGTTGTTAAAACTCTTACTACACTCTCGGCCAGCTGCAGCCGAATTTTGCTGCTGGGATGACTGCTGCCATTATCAGAAGCCGAGGCGGTGATGAGAGAATGAGGCCAGAGAACCAGGAGCTGGAGCTCAGGGCAAGGAGCCCGACCTCGTGGTTTGGCCAGGACAGGACAGACATCGCCACTTGGAGAGGTACCATGATGGTTTGGAATGGGAAGCTGCCGACCAGATGGTGAAGTGTGAGTAACTGCCCCTGTAGATCGTCAGGAAGCTATCTCAGTTCGGAGGAGAGAGACTGAGAGTGATCAAGACCGGGAGGGAAGAGTCGAGACCAAGAGGAGGGGAGGGAGAGAGAGAGAGAGAGAGAGAGAGGGGGGGGGGGGGGGGGGGAGAGGAGAGAGAGAGAGAGAGAGAGAGAGGGGTGGGGGGGGGGGGAGAGAGAAAGAGAAAGGGGGGAGAGAGACGGGGGGGGGGAAGAGAGGGGAGAGAGAGAGAGCGAGGGGGCAGAGAGAGAGGGGGCAGAGAGAGAGAGAGAGGAGGAGAGGGAGGAGGGTGGAGAGGGTGGAGAGGGTGGAGAGGGAGGAGAGGGAGGAGAGGGTGGAGAGGGCGGAGAGGGCGGAGAGGGCGGAGAGGGCGAGGGGGGAGTGTGGAAGGTAATGGGAAAGGCGAGAGGGAGAGTGAGTGGGAAAGGCGAGAGAGAGTGGAAAAGGCGAGAGAGAGAGAGAGATTGGAACAGGCGAGAGAGAGAGAGTGGAAAAGGCGAGAGAGAGAGAGAAAGTGAATGGAAAAGGCGAGAGAGAGTGAGTGGAAAAGGCGAGAAGGAGAGAGAGAGAGAATGAGTGGAAAAGGCGAGAGAGAGAGAGTGGAAAAGGCGAGAGAGAGAGAGAGAGAGTGGAAAAGGCGAGAGAGAGAGAGAGTGGAAAAGGCGAGAGAGAGAGAGAGAGAGTGGAAAAGGCAAAAGAGAGAGAGTGATTGGAAAAGACGAGCGAGAGAGAGAGTGGAAAAGGCGAGAGAGAGAGAGAGAGAGAGTGGAAAAGACGAGAGAGTGGAAAAGGCGAGGGAGAGAGAGAGAGAGTGAGTGGAAAAGGGAGAGAGAGAGAGAGAGAGAGAGTGGAAAAGGCAAAAGAGAGAGAGTGATTGGAAAAGACGAGAGAGAGAGTGGAAAACGCGAGAGAGAGAGAGTGGAAAAGACGAGAGAGTGGAAAAGGCGAGGGAGAGAGAGAGAGAGTGGAAAAGGCAAAAGAGAGAGAGTGATTGGAAAAGACGAGAGACAGAGAGTGGAAAAGGCGAGAGAGAGAGAGTGGAAAAGGCGAGAGAGAGTGGAAAAGACGAGAGTGGAAAAGACAAAAGAGAGAGAGTGATAGGAAAAGACGAGAGAGAGAGAGTGAGTGGAAAAGGCGAGAGAGAGAGTGGAAAAGGCAAGAGAGGGGGAAAGGCAAGAGAGGGAGGGGGAAAGGCGAGGGGGGGGGAAGACGAGAGAGAGAGAGAGAGAGAGACAGATCGGGGAGCACAAATGGGATAAGAGATCGAGAGGGAATAAGAAGGTATGGAGAGAGAGAGGAAGAGGGAGACAGAGTGGGGAAGGAAAGCAGGGAACACATTTTACGAGTGTTGTGAGACAGAAGCTGTACTCCTTGGGGCTTGATAGGTGATTTAGTGTTACCTAATTTCAATGTATAGAGTATTTTTGTTGTATTGTGATTTATCTTATTCTGCAATATATTCCAGCCAGGAATGTGCAGTGCTGCACATATACGGTACAGTACCCGAACACTGGTTTTTCCCAGCACAAAATTCCCAAATGAACCTAACTGATTCCTGTGGGAACCCATCATTCACTTAACGTTATTTTCAGGAATGTGACCACAACATTAAATGAGGACGCACTGTACCTTCTTCCTATATCTGTAAGTCTCATTCCCTGTAAATGCAGGAATTCATATGATGTGGAACATTTGTCATTGACATTTTTCTCTACTATTTAAGTGGATTTGTATACATGAATTTGCATTAAATGTTCTAAAATGTGTAAATGGAGAAAAGTGAGGTATTTTGTACATGATCAGATTTTGAATCCATATGATCTGCATGTCAATGAAAACATCAGTGTTGCAAGGTTCAATTTCTTGCACTTTAATTGATGTTCTCATAATAGTTCTGATAATTTATTCCACAGACAACGCGATGATCAGTTTTGAATGTCTTATTTGGGCACATGTAATAAAAAACAGTTGGCAGGAAGAAGGATAAAAGGAGAAGAAATTCAGGAAACTAAGATAATATGTAAGATCGGAATGTAAAATAGCCTTTTCCTTGCATGGAAGTGAACTTTTCGTAGCTTCCACTTATAGTAAGAGTCCTTTCGCGTAACACATTTCAAACGTATTTGTTTGAAAAATCTTCCACCACCATGACACAAAAGTGCAATTAAAAGATTCAAGTAATATTTTAGTCTTTCTTTCCAAAATAATATTTTTTTTATAAATGCAGATTACTCTGTGCACATGCACCAAATGGAGATACTAAAATATCACAAGTAACTGAATATTTCTCGGCCATCTTGTAACATCCTGTTCCTCTTTATTCAAGGTCAATGGGCTGTTACCATCTTCCCTGGTACCACATTTAAGGAGTAGTTTCTACTTTCAGCTTCCCAACTTCATAAAAGTACAACGTTCTCATCAAATCAGTGCAAGAACATGTCACACAGAAAGGCAAGATGTACATTCGAACTGCGAGTTCTCAATTAAACCATTGACTTGAATTTCTCAGTTGGAATCATGGCGAAGTAAGTGAGCGGTGAAACCACAAGCAGCTGAGAAAGAGACAGGGTAGTGGGGAGCACACAAACTAATAAAATGGATGGAAGACTTCCTCCACTTGCTTCTTACACACAACGTATAAATAATATGTTAGTTTTAAACAAGAATTAAAGAAACTCACGATCTATGGCAATTTTTTCTGTTCCATCCAGTGGATTGATAAGTCCCGGAATTGGTTCTCCAAATGAGTAATGATCTATTCGGTGTGAAAAGTTGTATACTAAAGACAAACACAGGAAACTTGTTACACTATCAGTCTGCCCTTTACAACAACTAAGCTATGGATTCTATAAACAAACACATTTTCAAAAATCTAATGCTCTTGCTTTCCACATACAGGTTGTTCTTCAAAACAAAATCTACTCTGGTAGAAACAAAACAGAACTAGGAGAAAGCAAATATTTAGAGTGCTTCAAAATAAGGGGCAGCACAGTGGTTAGCACTGCTGCCTCTCAGTGCCAGGGACCCAGGTTCAATTCTGGCCTTGGGTGACTGTCTATGTGGAGCTTGCACGTTCTCCGTGTCTGTGTGGGTTTCCTCCGGATGCTCCGGTTTCCTCCCACGGTCCAAAGATGTGCAGGTTAGGTTGATAGCGACAATTAAGCATGGCCTTAGTGTCAGATGGACTAGCAGGGTAAATACATGGGGCGATGTGGATAGGATCTGGTTGGGATTGTTACTGGTGCAGGCTCGATGGGCTGAATGGCCTCTTTCTGCACTGTAGGGATTCTACGAAATAGAGCATTTGATATATTTTTCTCACTGCTACCTTTCCCCAATATATCAGTGCACAAACGCTTTTTTTTTTAAGCTGGCCAAAATTGGACATGTGAAAGGTTAATTTTGACATGTAGCAAGTTGAATTGCAATTTTAAACCCTAAAGTAGCAGAACATTCATAAAGTACAAGCAGTATTTAAGCTAAAGAGTACCTCCATGTGGTTAAAAGCATTACTACAGTTGAAGTTTCCCTATTTTCTTTAACCTGCAATTACATCCTACAGAACATATAGCTTTAGATTTCGTATTTTGTAAAAGTAAAAGAAGGAAGAGCTAAAGAAAGAATTCCCCTTAAATAATTAGGGTCGGCAAAATTATAACACTGCAGTACAGTAAAAGCAGCCTTCAATATATAGCATGAATAGCTCTTGCGCTTATTTTCATTCAAATGTTTGCCACAAAGGCAGACAAATGGTGATCACTATATCGATCAGCAAAGACTCAGGCTTGAGTTAACTGGTCTCAGTGGTAGGGGTGGATAATTGACCATAATGCCTTTGGCCTGGGGAAAGGGGAGTGCGAAATCAGTCAAAGTTCCCGACGAGATGTCGATCAAATGACTGCTGTTAGAAAGTACATGTGTAGATTTCCACTGGTTTAGCTATGACGCTTCCCCATATATGAAGAACCACTTCCGTTAGATACGATGGACAGCCAGCAGTGCAATTGCACCCAGATTGATTCTGTCTTTGAGGGGAAAGTCAGACTCGATTTTCCGATCTCATGTTTATGCACCTTTCATGATCTCATGTTGCCCCAAAGCACTTTTCAGCCAATGAACAACTCTCTGACGTGCAGCCACACTGTTGT
This sequence comes from Mustelus asterias, assembly GCF_964213995.1. Lineage (NCBI taxonomy): Eukaryota > Metazoa > Chordata > Chondrichthyes > Carcharhiniformes > Triakidae > Mustelus > Mustelus asterias. Next base: position 32,796,219 of record NC_135809.1, on the reverse strand, counting down.
GGGAAACGCAGCAGCTAATATGTGCACAGATAGTTCCCACAAACAGCAGAGTGATAATGATCAGACAATTGGTTTTTAGGGATATTAGTATAGCAATAAATACTGGCCAGACCTCTCCTGCTCTCTTCAAGTAGTGCCACGGGATCTTTTATGTCCATCCAAGGCGGCAGAGGAGCGGTGACAGCGGTTCCAACAGAGTAGCGTCCCCTCAGTATTGCACTGGAGTGTCAGATCAGATTTTATGTTCAACTCTCTGGAGGGGTATTTGAACCTACAATATTCCGACTCAGGAGTGAGCGAAAGCTGAAAAGAGCAACAAAAACCCCACTACCTTGCAGCCTAATAGTATAATGTCCTCGTTAAGCATTGCGTATTTAGCCAAATTTCATTGAATTACTACATCAATCCATCTGCAACATATTAATAAGAATCTGTAAGCACTTACCATCATGACTAATGAGAGCTGCCATATGTGCGTGACCTCGAGGGTGAGGAATTGCCCTGATAGTATAGAGAAAATTTCTATTACAAATTATGAAAGTCCTTTTGAGACACAACCTAGCTATAATGTACAGTTCCTCAAAATCCAGTTCCTTTACCATTGTACGATGTGAAAACCCAAAGTATTATGACAATTATTGACAGAACTAGTAGCTAAGGCAATCTGAAAAAGGGTTCTCTGTTCATTTCATGCATTCTATGAAGTTTACCTAGATAGTCAGGGCAAGCAAGATACGGGACTGCAAGGGGCGTGGGATGCCGAGGAGACAACCCAGAGGGCTGCGGACAATCCTATTCTTAAGTTTGTTTAAGGCTGAAATACAACAGATTTTTGGTCTCCGAGTGAATCAAAGGATATGGGGAATGGGCGGTAAAAGTGGAGTTGGGGGCTGAAGATCGATTACAATTGTACTGAATGGCAGAGCATATTTGAGGGGCTGTATAGTCTATTTCTTTATGTTCTTATGCAAGTGTGTTAACAGCTGGCTATGGCTGACACCAGTCAAAACTAGACCATTTGTTTCATTAAAGATGTTAACAATAGGATAAATGCACATACTTGCCCACAGTTATGTGAAAATTTCCTGCTACTTTGTTGACATACAAGTGTCCATGTATCCTGCAGGCATCATGTGGATGGGATATTCTGTCTTCCCTGAAAGAAAATAAGTCATTTTCATTGTGGTCACTAAATGTAGCAATCACAGCACACTTTGTTGGGTGTAAACCCAGAGTAGAAAATCTAATTATGATGTTACACTAATCAGCAATCTCAGAGAGTAGTTGCTTCTTGGAACTGGAAGTGTTTCAATATTGTGCCAGGATATGACAACCTGCGGTCAGGTTAAAAATCAATGGTGAAATCTCAATTACAATTAATTCTTCTATTTAGAGATCCTTTGTCCAAGATTAATTTTGATCTACTAGTCAGCTATAATAATCAATTAGATTGCTGGCTAAATTGTCAAACATAATCCACTACAAATAGAATACACGTTAGAAGCTTCAGAGTGGTTTTGAGATGTACCCACATAATTTTTAATCTACCTGAGAGAGGTTTATTTAGAAGCTTAGGGGGGAAAAAAACTTTCCAAGTCACTTTTTTATTATCAGGAATAATTTAATAAAGTTTCATTCAGAGGTGCTAACAAATATTTGGTCAAGTGGCACAATCTCGGACAGCAATTTGTTAAAGGACCATAAAGCAACTCAATTGTTTATTTTTAACAATAGAACTTGTGCCACGTACATTTACTTAAAATATCAAACTATAAACCAGATTAGCACTTGCTTCCATAAATCAGTTGTGCATCAGCTCTGGATGTCTGAACAGCCCTACAACCACTAATCTTCACCATCCATGTGCAATGGAGATAGGATGACCAATCTGTTTTCAATGAGACATACTTGAGCTATTGGTTTCTGGTAGCTGCAGATCCCATAACATTCCTGATCATTCAGTATTCCCATATCTTTTCTCATTATGAACTAAGTACGGCAAAGATGGCTTAGTTACTTCATTGCAGTTAATGTAAGCCTACTTTAATAAATAAACCAAACTTTTAGTAGGTAATATTGATCACATACCGTAAGCACCATACAAAAGACTTGTTAACTGGGATGACAGCCCTGTTACTTGCTTCTTTTATTGGTCTATTGTTTAGTTAAAGGAACATAAAGAACTTGTTGTGGCTATTTGGCTCAGTTAGGAGTGGGATGCTAATAATGCCAAGGTCGCAGGATCGATTTCCTGCACTGGCCAGTGTGTTTGTTCCAAAGGAAATTGTATAATAGACTTATTCCTTGGAGAGGGAGCATGTAGTGTCTGCCGGTGCGCAACCAGCAGCCACTGCAGGGGCTAGAGAACATCATCAGCCTCTGAAATCACATTTTAATATAATTTAAGTTTCTTTCAAAGTTTTGTCTTTTTATTACAGTGTCCCTTCAAGGGAATGTCAATTAATCAGTTTATTTATTTTATTATGTTTTTTAAAGAGTAGAAAAGACTTGTTCCCTGGAGAGGAAGCATGCGGTGTCAGCTGCTATGCTAGAGGCCTACTGCAACTGGTGGGAACCACAGGGGCTGGAGTACATTATAAGCAACTCCACAAATTACATTTCTATTGAATTTCCTTTGGAAGAGTTGTTTTTGCTACTAATTTGTTAAATAATTTATATTTGTTTATTTAATCATCGAATTCTTATAGTGCAGAAGATGGTCATTTGGTCCATCAAGTCTGTACCGACTCTCTTAATGTGGAGACTTTAACCTGGTGTTGTGAGACTTCTTATCGACTCTCTTACCCAGGCTCTATCCCCGTAACCCCACATATTTACCTTGCTAATCCCTCTAACCTATGCATCTTGGGACACTAAGGGGTAATTTAGCATGACCAATCCACCTACCCGGCACACCTTTGGACTATTATTTGTTTTATAAAAGGATAGAAAATGCACATATGCCCCTTTAAGGGGTTGTTAGCTTGTTAATTAATTAATCTGTTGATTAATTTATTTTATTGGTATACTGAAAAGAGTACAACAGACATGTGCAGCTGCTTTTAATTTAATCATGAGTATAAAAGACTTATACCCCTTTAAGAGGTTGCCAGTTTGATGGCTTGTTTTACTTGGGAGTATAAAAGTGTTGCAGGACACTCTTAGCAGGTAAGGGCCAGAAAAATGTAATGCCGCTATAAATAAATCAACTATCAAAAAAAGGATTCATAACTAGCTTCATACTTCCCATCTGACTTGAGATCCAATTAACACCTGATTCTAAAAATCAGCCACCAGTATAGTATAGAAGTGTGGACAGATCCGCTAGGGTGTATTTCTGATTTTGTCAGATTAGATACCTGGGTGGCAATACAGTAGGGGAGCCTTTAAAAGCACTTTTGAATAAAAGATCTTGAAGAGAATGTTCCTCTTGCACTTTTCTGCGAATCTTTTGAAGTGTTCTAAAGAAACATAGAGGGGAAAAAAAAATAGAATGAATTTGCACACCTATCCCGGGTAACAGGTCATTCATTATTTTAATCAAGACATCAATGCGAACCTACCAAACTCATCTTCCAACAGTTTCACAGTTCAGTAATTAATCTAATGGCATTAGATTCTGATGACCAAATTAGGGTGGAAAGGCCCAGAATAAAGTCCGCTGGCATAACTGGCATCAGTAAACAACTACTTTGGATTGTGACACTTCCACTTGGTGAATTGTCAATCTGACCGACAAGATGTGCTGAAAGTGATCCACTGAAGGAAGAAACGAAAATGACAAGGCAAAGGACATTGTTTTGTGCATCCTCTCAACCAGTCAGTTATAAACAGCTATTGACAGGACGTTTCAAAAAGGTACACTTGCAACAGGAGGAATCAAAAAACACTGGCAAGCTTTAAATGAGAATTATATTCCATTAAATTGTGACGCGGTTAAAAACCGGCAGCTGTGCCTAAATTCGCATCAAGACTTGAGGCAAAAGTTGTGGAGTGGAGGGAGAAATGAAAGAGATCATAGTGCATGTTCTGATACTTGCTTTGCTGCAAATTATATTTTAATGAACAGCTTAATGACAAGCAGCTCCACATCATATTGACAAACTGATACACAACCCTGAAGTAAATGCAATTCAAACAAGGTTGGAGTTAATTGCTGTTAAAAGGTAGCCTGTGTTTGTCTTGCAAGGTCAGAGTTGATGGTGAAAAAGCTTGAAGAATGAATAATCCTTCACTAAGCTTATAATGGAGCCAAGGGGTCTGGGGAGAGGGCAATTATATCCATTAGAAATATTATTCCAGTGGGTTACAGAATGAAAGCATTGTGTTGTATGTAAAATAATTTGTTTACATTCCTGTTTGAACCACCCCAAAGCATGCCACACTGCAACAGAGGTAATGGGGGCAATTCTCCCATCGCGACCTGCAAATTTTCTGGCGGGTCAGGTCAGGAGAAACGCGTGTCGGCCATTTTGCGGGATTCGCGCATGCGTTCCCGACGCATGCGCGTCTCCCAGAGCCAGGGAACAGGCGCAGTCGGGACTGCGCTGGAAACCGGCGGGAAGAGAGGCAAGTGATTTTAATCTGTTTTAAATATATTTTAAATGTAGTTTAAATGTCATTATCGGGCCCGGCATTCTCCCGCCCTGCCAGGAGTACTTCATTCCGGCGGGGTTTACAGTAGCTCCCCACGTTCGGGGAACTAGCAGGAGACACCGCTGGAGTGAAGGGGGGTGCAATCAGGCCCGCCAGGGGGTCAGACAGTGGGGGGGGGGTGCCCCCTGGGCATGGGCACCCTGGCAGTGCCAGCCTGCACCCCCTGGCACTGCCCAAGGGGCAAAGTGCCCACGCTGAGGGGACATCTTGGCACTGGTCATTGGACATCGGCCAAGGGGGTGGGGCCTATTGTGGGCAGGGTCTAGGGAGCGATTGGTGGGGGTGAGGGAGTCCCGCTGCCACTCTGCAGACAGGATTGGTCTGGGCTGGGGGGTGGGTGGTCTGCCTCCCGTTGGGGGGGGAAGGGGTTGGTCTGCTGTGATGGGGGGTGGGGTGGGGGTGGGCTGGACATCGGAGTGCTCCGAGACTGGGGGGTCGGGACTGACCCAGGAATTGTTGTAGGGACTGCGATCGGGCCGTGGGGTGAGGAGGGCTGGAGAGGCAGCACTGTGGGGGTCCTGGGCTGGCTAGTGATCGGGCTGGCCAGTGATCGGGCTGGCCAGCAAGCAGGGAGACTGACAGATCGGGGCCACTGCGCATGCGTAGAGTTCCAGAACTGTCAGACTCCGGTGTGAATTTTCAATGAGATTCACGATTGTGACCTCTGCAGTGCACAGAGTGCGGAGATTCAAGTCTGAAGTTGCACTGAAAAAACAACTCGTGATCTAGAGCAGTTTTCTCACCAATTCAGCACTTTTGGGAGAATCACTCCCAATGATTCAGGGTGGGACCTTGGTTAGATAGTTCTTTTGTTTCATTTATCGGTGTACGTTTGCTAACGGAAGCAAGACAGAGGCAGTTGCAGATTCAGTCTTATGTTGACTGCAACCCCCGAGTGGAGAGAGCCATCGAAATTAATGTTAGTCAGTTAGACCTGGACTCAAACAGAGAAAATACTAACTTCACTGGTCACCACGAGGAATGGGGTCGGGGCTCCCAGTTTGGACTTTTGGGGGAAAAGCAGTTGGAAGATTTGCTCTTGCTTGCAGCTGGTAGAAGAAATTGACAGTAGTCCTCAGAGCCTTGTGCTAGAAAGCAGTCAGTTTGGAAACCTGTGGGAAAACGGCTACGTATCTGCTGGCAACCCAAACAAGGAACTGAGCGACAGTTGTGAGGCCTGTAAAGAATTGGTGGACGGTCAGGTAGCCAAAAAGCTAATGGAAGGGCCCCTGTAGAATCACCAACACATCTCCTGTTCCACCAGAGGCCCAAACATCCTAGACCACTGCTACACAAAATTAAACATGCCTACCGCTCTAATGACCACCCACACTTTGGCAAATCAGACCACAAGGCTGAGCTCCTGCTCCCGGCTTACAAGCAAAAACTGAAACTGGAGAATCCATTAAAGAAAGTCTTGCAATGTTGGTCTGAGGAATCGGATGATCTCCTATGGGACTGCTTAAAGTCAGTAGACTGGTTAGTATTTAAAAACCCTGTGACCAGCCTGAACAAGTACGCCACTACAGTAACTGACTTAATTAAGACTGCGTGCCAAAGCAGCAAATCCGTGTGCTTCCCAACCAGAAATCATGAATGAACAGGGAGATCCACTGCTTGCTGAAGTCCAGGTCTGAGGCGTTCAAGTCAGATGACCCTGACCTATACAAGAAAGTGAGATATGATCTACAGAGATCCATCAAAGATGCCAAAAGACAGAACCAGACCAAGCTAGAGTCTCAGGCTAGCCACACGGATTCTCGCAGACTATGGCAAAGTCTGCAAGATATGACAGGCTACAAAATGAAGGCATGTAAAAATCGTTGGCACCAATGCACCCCTCCCCGATGAGCTCAACACATTCAATGTCCGTTTTGAGCAAGAGGTCAGTGAGAGCACACCCTCCACCCCGGAAGCCTCGGGCGAACCTGTACCCGAGGTCGCCATTGCCGACGTCAGAGCACCCTTCTCAAAAGTCAATCCACGGACAGTGACTGGCCCGGATGGAGTACCTGGACGAGCACTCAATCCTGCACGGACCAGCTGTCACAGATACCTTCAACCTCTCTTTACACCAATTTGAGGTCCCTATCTACTTCAAGACGACCACCATTATCTCAGTACCAAAGAAAAGCCAGGCAGCGTGCCTTAATGACTATCATCCGGTGGCCCTGACATCCATCATTATGTTAGTCACGGCATGAATCAATTCCGGTCTCCCAGATGCCTTGATCCACTACATTTAGCCGACCGCCGCAACAGGTCCACAGCAGACGCCATTTCCCTGGCCCTACACTCAACCCTGGAACACCTAGATAACAAAGACACCTATGTCAGACTCCTATTTATTGACTACAGCTCAGCCTTCAACACCATTATTCCTACAAAACTCATCTCCAAACTCCGTGGCCTGGGATTCAGCTCCTCTCTCTGTGACTGGATCCTGAACTTCCTAACCCACAGACCACAATCAGTAAGGATAAGCAACAACACCGCCTCCATGATCATCCTCAACACTGGTGCCCCACAAGGCTGCATCCTCAGCTTTTTACTATACTTATACACCTCTGACTATGTGGCCAAATTCCCCTCCAACTCGATTTTCAAGTTTGCTGATGACACCACCATCGTGGGTCGGATCTCAAACAATGATGAGGCAGAGTACAGGAATGAGATAGGGAATTTGGTGAATTGGTGTGGCAACAATAATCTCTCCGTGAATGTCAACTAAATGAAGGAAATAGTCATCGACTTCAGGAACTGTAGTGGAGGACATGCCCCTATCTACATCAATGAGGATGAAGTAGAAATGGCCGAGAGCTTCAAGTTTTTAGGTGTCCAAATCACCAATAACCTGTCCTGGTTCTTCCATGTCGATGCTATAGTTAAGAAAGCCCACCAACACCTCTACATTCTCAGGAGACTAAGGAAATTTGGCATGTCCGCTACAACTCTCACCAACTTTTACAGGTGCACCATAGAAAGCATTCTTTCTTTCTGGTTGTATCACAGCTTGGTATGGCTCCTGCTCTGCCCAAGAACGTCATAAACTAAAACGGGTCGTGAATGAAGCCCAGTCCATCACACAAACCAGCCTCCCATCCATTGACACTGTCTACACATCCCGCTGTCTCGGAAAAGCAACCAGCATAATCAATGACCCCTGCACACCGGACATACTCTCCTCCACCTTCTTCTGTCAGGAAAAAAGATACAAAAGTCTGAGGTCGTGTACCAACCGACTCAAGAACAGCTCCTTCCCTGCTGCCATCAGACTTTTGAATGGACTTACCTCGCACCAAGCTGATCTTTCTCTACACCCTAGTTATGACTGTAACACTTTACTCTGCACTCTCTCCTCTCTCTCTGGGTGTGCAAGTCCACAGATCCTTGAAGGTGACGTCACAGGTGGAGAAGGTAGTGAATAAGGCATATGGCATGCTTGCCTTTATAGGACGGGGCATAGAGTATAAAAGTTGGGGTCTGATGTTGCAGTTGTATAGAGCGTTGGTTCGGTCGCATTTGGAATACTGCGCCCAGTTCTGGTCGCCACACTACCAGAAGGACGTGGAGGCTTTGGAGAGAGTGCAGAGGAGGTTTACCAGGATGTTGCCTGGTATGGAAGGGCTTAGTTATGAGGAGAGATTGGGTAAACTGGGGTTGTTCTCTGGAAAGACGGAGGATGAGGGGTGACCTAATAGAGGTGTATAAAATTATGAAAGGCATAGATAGGGTGAACGGTGGGAAGCTTTTCCCCAGGTCAGTGGTGACGTTCACGAGAGGTCATAGGTTCAAGGTGAGGGGGGCGGGGGGGGTTAACACGGATATCAGAAGGACGTATTTTACACCGAGGGTGGTGAGGGCCTGGAATGCGCTGCCGGGCAAGGTGGTGGAGGCGGACACACTGGGAACGTTTAAGACTTATCTAGATAGCCACATGAACGGAGTGGGAATGGAGGGATACAAAAGAATGGTCTAGTTTGGACCAGGGAGCGGCGCGGGCTTGGAGGGCCAAAGGGCCTGTTCCTGTGCTGCACTGTTCTTTGTTTGTTCGTTCTTTGTTCTTTCCTTCTGTATCTACGGTATGCTTTGTCTGTAAGAAACAATACTTTCCACTGTATACCAATACCCGTGGTAGTAATAAATCAAATCAAAGAATCTTACCTCAGAGATGAGCTGCAACACTGAGGAGAAATCAAAGTGACTTTTGGAGGGCTGTGGCATACCTTTGGGTTGGCCCTGAGAAAGGTGAGTGAATCTTCCATATTTCATAAGATAAGGAAGTTCGTGGAGCAAGCAACAAATAGAACTAAATTTATAGCATAAAGCTTTATAAGCTACAGTGTTACAGCAGTGCTACTTGCTTAATTTCTTTTTGTATGAAGTTTATTCCTGTTTTGAAAATGTGAAATCTTGTGGCGTGGTTATGTTGCTCAAGTTTGGATTTCATCTTAACAGTCCCTAATAAGAGTGTAATAGATACCCTCCCTACACAGTAGGAATGAAGCAAGAGATCTCAATAATTCTCTATCAGAATCATCAGTAGTCATGGGGAGGATATTTTAGAACTACCCTTCATTATGCATTGGAGGGTAAGAAAAAGTGCATCCGAGAGGGCCGACTGAGCTCATCATTCCATAAAAACCTACAATCCCTAATCACAGCATCTAACTGCTTGTTGAATGCCTTCAAAGATTTTCCCTCGATTACCTGACTGAGGATGACTGAAGGAAAGAAGTAATCAGCAAGCTGCCAAAGAAAGAGAACATCAATGACTGCAATAAGTGGAGGGGCGTAACATGCTGTCAGCACCTGGCAAGGCCTTCAGCACAGTGCTCCTCAACAGATTGGAAGCAGAAACAGAAGAACAGGCAGTTTTCCAAGGTGACAGATCATGCTGCAAGATCTTACGTTCAAGAACCTCACAGACTGGAGCCGATAATATTAGAAACCGTTTGTTATCAACTTCAATCATTTCAAAAAGACTTTTGATAAAGCATCCATTAGCAGTCACTTTGGTACATCGAAGAATGGATGGCATTCTGCTGCAGCATATTAATAGTTTCAAAGCCTTATAACATGACTCCTGCTGCTCAATCAAGACCAGTTCAGGCACCATCAACTCCTTCATCACATGAGTACTACTCCCTGTTCCTTTTCCTCTTGGTTATTGCTTTCATCAAGAGGAAGGCGATGAGTGCATAGCAATGTCGCTGCTCAACAGACTTGGATTTAACAGATGACATTATCTGGCTGGCTGAAGAATCGCACACGCTCCAAGACATGATCACCAGTCTTGAAAGTAGTGGCACCAAGGTTGGTCAACATGTCCAGTTGCAAGAGGACAAAGAAGACTGGATGGCAACAAGGCTTCCCATCACCATCTGGCAACAGAACATAGAGGACCTTAACCACTGCCCCTACCTAGGGAGCAACATCTCTAGGGAGTGTGATTTGGAAATCGATGTCCATACAAGAATTGGCAAAGCACCATCAGTCTTCCAGGGGCTCAACATGGTGTGGGCAGTCAATATCATGAAACTGCGACTCTATATGTCCACTACCAAATTCTACCTACATCAGCAAGATATGGAAGAGAACAGCAAAAGTGTCATGTAAGTGCAAGATCCTAGGTATCGCATGAAGAGACTGCAGTACGACAGAGGACTGGTCAGAAGCACCTATGGGGCATCTTAATAGAGACTTGACTGAGTCTGGCATGGCACATATTTTGCCTCCAAGACGGACACCCTCAGTGGCGGTGGAATAGACACCACTAGATGGAAGAAATAGACGGGGCTGACCAAAGAAGACTTGGCGAAGCACATTGAAGGAGGATCTTCAAAAGCAGGACATCACCTGGGCTGGAGAAAAAGACATTGATGGAGAGGGTCAGTGGTAGATTCTTGCTGCCTGTTGTCCAGTATGGGAGTAGCGGGATTAAGTTTAATATCCGGCTCATCACATAGTACAAGTGACCTCTTTTGTCCTATAATCGTGATTTAATCCTTCCTATTCCACCTTTAATAACTCAATAAAATTATCTTTTATTCTCTTCTTCGAAGACAGAAGGATCTAAGATTTTCTACCTTTTCCTCATAACAGAGTCTTGTAACTAACCAATTTAATCTTGATATTTTGCCTATGCAGCCAGCCACAATAAAAAGCATAAAAGCCAAAAGCCCCAGGTTTCATTTCTGATCTGCGATGAATTAGCTAATCTTAAATAGAGTGGTAGCTACATCTGATACAAACTCCACTCCCACTCTTGTGGTACCCATTCTACTGCCACTCCGGCAGGGCGTACATCTGGGAGGCAAAATACTTGTCCTGCCTGCCTCAGTTGAGTCTCCGTCACAATGCACCACATATGCCTCTGACCAGTTCCCTGTAGTAGTACTTCATTGGAGATACATCTCTCTTCATGTGATCTGACACAGGCAGACATCCAGCTTACAGGACACCTTTGCTGTTCTCTTCCATGTCTCACTGGCGTAGATTGCAGTGGACACGCAGAGTGGCAGCTTTATAGCTATGTTGATGATATTAGCTACCCAGGCCATATCGAGCTGCTGGAAGACTGATGCTGTTTTGCTGACAAAGGAAGTTGAAGGAAAGAAAAAGCACGATAATGTTTTGCTCCTAAGGTCTATTCAAAGAGTTTTGCTGAAAATGCGATGTGTAGATAACGAATGAGGACAGGATTAAACATGGTTAGAATAGTCCACTGACATTCATTTGCCAGGCTCTCTCACTTGAAAAACCATATTCAAGTATGAGCCAGTGATAGGAGAAACAGGATATGAAGAAAATGAAAAGAAACAACCTTTAATAATGAATTGGAAACTGAGAGTGCGAACTATAAATTATGTAACGATTACTTTTCCACAAACTGAACATGATAAACAGATACATATATACACACGCACACACATTTTTTCAATATCACAGCATTAGATCTTACAGCTCATTTACAGTTAGGAGTTCAAAGATTTCCTTGATTTTTAAAGAATGTCGTGCCGGAATTTAGGTTTATGACACCATGCCAGGGTTTAAATTTATGACAATCAGTAATACCAGCGCCAAGTGGAATCCGTAGGCAAGGTATGCAGCAAACAAATTTAGGAATCTACTTTCCACATCCTGAATTATTAAACTTAATGGTCACAACACTGTCACTGATTGATTAAATAACTATTATTTTGACTGAATTAAAAAATAGAAGGTCATGTTGATTTTCACTGCCAAATCTTACCGACTCAAGCTTAAATTTAGCATTTATAAAGTTCCAGAGAATCCCAAAATATGTGAAATGCAAAGCCTCGGCTTGTTTAACATTGACCATTATTATTTACCGAGTTGGGTTCATTTAAATTCATAAAAAAGATTAGAAAACAAAGTCGAACGAGTTGTTAGCATAACAATTATTATGGAAGAAACTGCTCTAGTTGTGGGCAGATATCTTACGTTACTAATGTTACCCTTACAAGGAATATCGTTTTCAAGAACAAACATGTCAGAATAGAAGAATTTTCATATCTGTATATCTTACCTTTGCCACATTCTTTGACGTGAAGATAATTCAAAAATAGTCTGCATTTTAAAACAAAGACGCAAAGCTATTATTTATGTAGAACCTGGTGACAGGCTTTAGCCAGACTGCATTATTTGATGTTATGTCATTTAAAAAAAGCTATTAAGGAACAAAATAGTGTCATAAAAACGTTTTTAAAGACTCTACAAGTTCTGTCAAAAATTTTCGCAGTAGAGTTTTTTTCTAAGGCACTCCTTTCAGACTGCACAAAATCATTCTGATAATTGAATATTCAACCAATTATTGGAATGAAATACTGAGCAGTGCATTATATCAAAATGCTGCAAAATGGAGTAATAGGCCCGTGTTCCTGAATAGAGGAGTTTAAAGACGACAGACACTCTTCCAACACAAAGGGACTGAAAATTGAATGCTTCGCTGTAATTTTCAATGACAATTTTAAACAACTATACTTACTGGTTCATATTTCAACCCTTCTGAAGCTGCTACCATAGTTTCAGCCAAGTCTAGGACATCTGCACCAATATCTGTTTAAAAACAAAAGTAAAATTTCAGTTACTGCATACACAATCCCATGTTGCAATCAGATCTAAATATTATCATTTCTTTCATTTATTCGTTCATAAGATGTGGGTGTTTCTGGTTAGGCCAGTATTTATTGCCCATCCCTAATTGCTGTCGAGAAGGTGGTGGTGAGCTGCCTTCTTGAACCAGTGTAGTACACATGTTGTAGGTACACCCACAGGGAGGGAGCTCCAGGATTTCAACCCGGTGACAGTAAAGGGACGGCGATATTGTTCCAAGCCAAGATGGTGTGCGACTTGATGGGAACTTGCAGGTGATGCCTTGTCCTTCTTGGGGGTAGAGGTCACAGCTTTGGGAGGTGCTGTCCAAGGAGCCTTGGTAAGTTTCTGCAATGTATCCTGTAGATGGTACATACTGCTGCCGCTGTGCATCAATGTTGGAGTGGGGGGTGGGGGGAAGTGAATGTTTAAGGTGACTGATGGGGTGCCTATCAAGCAGCTTGCTTTGTCCTGGGTGGTCTTGGGTTTTTTGAATGTTATTGGAGCTTCACTCATCCAGGCAACTGGAGAATGTTCCATCACACTCCTGACTTGTGCTTTGTAGATAATAGACAGGCTTTGGAGAGTCAGGAAGTGAGTTACTCTCCACAGTATTCCTCGTCTCCAACCTATTCTTGCACAGTGTTTACATGGCTGGTCCAGTTCATTTTCTGGTCAATGATAACCTCCAGAATGTTGACAGTGGGGGATTCAATGATGGTAATGTCATTGAATGTCAAGGGGAGATAATTAGATTCTCTGCTGCTGGAGATGATCATTGTCTGGCACTTGTGTGATGCAAATGTTACTTCTCACTTATCAGCCCAAGCTTAAATATTGCAATTTGAACTGACTGCTTCAGTATCTGAGCAGTCATGAATGGCGTTGAACAAATCATCAATGAATATCCCCACTTCTGACCTTATGATGGGGAGAAGGTCATTAATGAGGCAGCTGAAGATGGTTGGGTCTGGGATACTACCCTGAGGCACTCTTGGGACTGAGATAATTGATCTCCAACAACCACAACAATCTTCCTTTATGCTATGTATGATTCAAACCGTTAGAGGCTTTCCCCTCACCAATTCCCAGTGCCTTCAGTTTTGCTAGGGCTCCTTGACGCCATGATGTCAGGGGAAATCACTCTCACCTCACAATGTGCTCATCTCTTTTGTCCATGTTTGAACCAAGGCTGTAAAGAAATAGAAGCAGGAGTGGGCTACCAGGTCCTTCAAGCCTGTCCCACCATTCAATATGATCATGGCTGATCTATACTAGTCTCAACTCCTTTTCTGCACCATTTCCCCATAATCCTCTATTCCTTGATCTATCAAATATTTATCCACCTCCACTTTGAATACTTCTAATGATTCAGCCTCCATCACCCTTTGGGGCAGAAAATTCCAGAGATTCACCACCCTCCACGAGTATAAATTTCTATGCACCTCAGTTTTAAATGACTAGCTATGTCCCCTCGTTCGAGACTCTCCCATTAATGAAAACATCTCATCATCTACCCTGTCAAGCCCCCTCAGGATCTTATATGTTTGAATAAGGTCATCCCTCACTCTTCTAAACTCCAAGGAATACAGATTCAGACTATTTAGTCTCTCTTAATAGGATAAACCTCTCATCCCAGGAATTTGCCTGATGAAGCTCCTTTGGGTTGCCTCGAATGTTACTATATCCTTTTTGAGGTAGGGGACCAAAACTGTACACAGTATTTCAGGTGAAACCTGGAATTGCAACAAAACCTCCCTATTTTTAAACTCCAACCTCTTTGCAATAAAAGCCAAAATGCTGTTTGCCTTCTTAAATACTTGTCAGACCTGCCTGAAAGCTTTCTGTAATTTATGCTCGAGAACACCTAGATCCCTCTGTACTTCAGTCACTTGCAGTCTCTCTCCATTTAGATAATAATTCGTCTTTTGATTCCGTTTGTTTATTGTTGCTAGGTTAAAATCCTAGAACTCGCTACTTAACATGTGAGAATACATTCACATGGACTGTATAAGCTCAAGAAGATGGCTCACCGTCATCTTCTCAAGGTCAATTAGGGATGGCAACAAATGTGTGACATGTCAAAGACGCCACAGCCTTTGAATGAATAAGATTTTCTTTTGAAGAAAATAATATAGGGAACTGGGGAGATTTAAAAAAAAAAATCAGAGTGTGATTAGAATGTGAAACTCCTATTACCAGATCTGGTTGTGACTAATAGTTTAGATGCTTTCAAAGAGATAGCAGACAAGTAAATGAAGGAAAAGGAAATAGTTTAAAGGTTGAAGTGAGGTGGATGGAATGGGATGAGACTTGTGGAGTATAAAAACTAGCACTGACATGTTCAATGGCATTCCTATTTCTGTGCTGTATATTCTATTTAATACATGCTTAAGTTTTCTGCTAAGTCTCTTAGCATTGGCTGTATAGAAAGTAGTTGCTGCCAGCAAACCAGTTATGTACATTAAGAACAGCAGCAGTCTTATTACTGAATCCTGAGGAACATCACTGTATACCTCCATCAAGTCCAATAAAGAGCCATTCCCCACAACACTGTTTTCTATCCTTTAACATATGTTGTAGAGGCGGTCTTGTGGCACAGTCCTGCCTCTGAGTAAGAAGCGCCAGATTCATGTCCCATTCCAGGACTGATGGCCAAGGGAAAAGAGTTCATATATGTGGTCAAGCAGGTTAAGTACCAACTTGTAAACCCTTCAACGTAAGCCAATGGCAGGTGGAGAGAGCGGGAGAGATTCTTGGTCAGCCATATGATGAAAAGACAATTGGAGCCTCTACCATTACTGTGAACTACAGCATACATATAAAGGTGCATGCTTCCACGGCAACTCAGACTCCTTGAGGCAGGCCAATTAGCTCAGTTGGTTGGATGGCTAGAGTAGATCAAATCGGTGTGAACAACACTGGGTTCTGGCTGGGGTGGAATTGGGACCTTCCTCCTTGCCCTACCCATGGAGGTTCTGGAGCCATGGGTTGGACGTACCTACGGACAGCAGCAGCCTATTTTGCACCCATGCTGATACTGTCCCTTTTAATGACATGGGTTTCAATTTTCCTAACAAGCCTAACATGTGGTACTTTATCAAATGCCTTTTGGAAGTCCATGTACACAAAACCAATTGCACTGACTCATCCAACTTCTCTGTTACCTCAGTACAACTCTCAAGTTAGTCAAACAGGATTTCCTTTTGACAAAGCTGTGTTAGATCCCCCACCATTAGTCAATGCTAATCAAAGGGCTGCTAGTTTTCTTTTGGATTCTGGTTTCAAAGGCTTTCCCACCACTAATGTTAAACTAATTTGCATATCATTGCCACGTTTAGCCTTCATTCCTTTTTGGAATGGGGGGTAATATTTATAATCCTTCTCTAGGCATCACCCGTGTATCTCAGGAGGACTGGAAGATGGTGGCCAGCACCCTTTACTTCCTTCAGCAATCAAGGATGCATCGCCACTCAACCAACTGACTTATTTACTTTAATGTACTGCCAGCGTTCTGGTACTTAACTTTATTTCTATTAACCGTGGTTTGGCATAGTTCTCTTTCTTAGAAAGCACGGATACAAAGAACTCATTTAGTACCTCAACCACATTCACCTTTCAAATATTAAACAACATTGAAAAAAACAGGGCACTGTACTCTCTTTAAATTCCCAACAAGCAACATTTTAATCTTTGACTTGAAGATACTTGAGACCACTGAACAGAATTCCATTCATGGTCTTCCATGAACCAAGAGTTCTCCATTTTGGACCCTAACTGACATCATTGCCCCAGCGACCCTTTTACTCTTAATATGCCTTTGGAAGACCTTTGGTGTCCCTTTAATGTTAGCCTGCAAACTACTCCTACATGGTCTCTTTACTCCTCTTATCTCCTTTTTCACCCCTCCTTTGTAATTCTAATATTCAGCCTGATTCTGACTTGTATAATCTGACATCTGTCAGAGGCCTTTTTCTTATCCTACTCCCGACAACTCCTTCATCATCCAGGGTACTCTGACTTTTGTTGCCCTTTCTTTCCTACTTTTAGACTGTACCCAAACCATCTCCTCTTTAAAAACCACTATTACAATTCTACAATAACTGCAACTTTCCAGATCTCTGTCAAGTTGCTGAAATTAGACCTCCTATAATTAAGTAATTTTTAATTCCAGTTCTGGTTTTTCTCCATAAACTATGGTTATAATTTAATGATCCTAACACCATTATTTCCAAGATAATCACCCACTAAGGCACTCGCCCACTTGATGGAAAGCAGGTCGAGTTAATGCATGAAGAAGTGGTTCAAATATTCCTGCCAATTTTCTTAAATTACGTGTCTTTTTATTCTTCCTTACAGCAGAGTGCACCATCTACAAGATGTACTGATTGGAAGTTCTTCAACAGCAGCTTCCAAACCCACAAACTCTACCACCAAGAACAGCAATGGCAGTAGGTGCCTGGGAACAGCACGATCCCCAAATCATACTTCATTTGGCATACATCTGTATTCCTTCATCATTGTTGGGTCAGCATCCCGGTACTCTATCTTACAGCACTGTAGGCATCAGGACTCACACTTCGCACATTCTAGTGCAAAGAATTCTAGTATTTTGCAACTCCAAGGCATAAATTTAAGCTTCAATCCGCTATACCATCACTCATATATAGGAAAATAAAACATGCCTACAACATACAGATGGCAAATTGATATAAACTACTTTAATCTGTTTAACAATTAGGCCTTCAATCTAGAAAAGCAAGCTACATATCATTTTTACCATCAGTACATAAATATCTTTTTTCTGGGTTAATATGGAACCGTTACAATATGAGACATCTGTAACAAACCCACTCAAATTGGATCTTGTCATACTGAAATTGGAATTACACCTATCTTTCAAATTTCAAGCCACACTGAAGGCACTGTACTCGCTTTAAGTTTCCAATAAGCAAGACTTTATCCTATTACTTGAAGTTGCATTGGTGCTTATGAGACCATGGAGTAGAATTTCACGTGTGCAGTGGACTTGCATTGAGTTATGCATTTTCCCATTCAACGGAGTGCGAGTGGAAAGCATGTCTGTACAGCCTTTAACGCGGCTAAAAACGTAACTTGTACTGCTTGCTGCAGGGTAACTGGGACACAGATCAATATAATTTGATGATTACCGCAGTTAAAATGTCTCTATATTTTGTTTTCTTTCTATCTTTAATCCAGTACTCCATAGAGCATTACTTGTATAAATGGCAGACTCCAGTAACCAGAGACCCATGCACAAGAGCCAACAGATTGTACTGGTGAGTGCTCCCATATCAGACATGTTAAAATTCTGAATACAACTGTAATGTTGTTGTCATGCAAGCTATTTTGCATTCACTAGTTATTTAAAGTAATTAATTAGGATTACACCAATGAATGCAAGTCATGAAAACATTGACAAAGGTAAGTACTTACAATGACATTTCATTGAAACTGTAATATCTAAATTGATTCGCAGTTTGCTGCAAGATAAAAGAAGCATTTATAATTATTGCTCCAATAAAATTGTCATTTTCAAAAATCAAATAACCCTTTTGTAGCTTTCTTCTTAAAGAACCCCATTACCTGAGCAATGCCGCAGAAGATCCACTAATAAATATAAGTAAGTGTTTGAAAGAGTGGAACAATGTATGATTGCCAATTATTTCCAGGAAAGTGGATTGACCACATCATATTAAATTGGTCATATTGCCAGCAAAGACCATATCCCAAAATGCAAAACAGGAACCAACATTCTGAACATCAATTTCACATTCAGTCGCTTCACCTGCCCCAGAAACCTATCACAAAAAAAAGGTTGAATCCATGATCCCAACCACACAACTCCAATGTCCCAGACTTCTCTGCTTCTCTACTCATTTTGGGCTTAGTCTGGGTCCCACCAAAAACTCTCCCGACCCCAGCTTCACTATTTCAGGAGCAGCAGAATGTTCCATGCATTGCAGCTTACTGCGACTCTACAACAGGATTGAAAGCTTTAAATGTAATCACATAGTCACTATTAGTAGGAACTGACTTTCCAAAGACTGATCACTTTAAAAAAATCCCCCCAAAAGCAGCAATACGAGTGTTTTGCAATTTCTGTTGATTTGCTGCCTGATTCCCATCCCGAGTCCATTGTGTGGTCACTTAAAACTAACACTCCTCAAGACTGGGACTGTAAGAAACGCCACAGAGCGCTGACTAATTCCAGATCTGTATCCAGAGGAGTCACTGAACACTTTTGAGTTCATAGTTATTGTAGGAAGAGAACATGTAAAAGCGCTCAAAAATAAACAAATCAAGTAATCACCTGGCAAAATCTTTGTCTACTTCATAATCATACTTCATCCATGTGTCACAGTACACAAAGAATTCCATAATGGACAATAGAGCTATGGTGGTAAAGGCAATTAGGGAAACTGTAAAGAAATAATTGTCACTGTTAATACATATTAAGAAATAAAATACAACTTTTTAAAGTAAAATAGCTAGAAAGCAAAATTTGAATTACCCGTTCCCCCACTTGTGGAAGTTTCAATATAACTCTCGGGAATCTTTGGGAAGGCATCAAGCTCCTTCACTAAACTCAATGCTTTCTTCTTATTTAATCGCCTCATCTTCAAATATACATTCAGGAGCCTTCACTTTCAGCTTCATAAATTGAACCTGCAAACATGTTAAATTCCATTAATGCAATGTTTAAAATAAAGGAATAATGTTGGAAGTTGTTATATAAAGCTGCATAACAAGAAGCTATACAAAACTGCTTCAATAAAAAAAGCAGCAAACAAGACACGGCATGGTGGCTTTAATTAATATAAAGTGTATGATTCACTGGCCTGGATTTTATGATAGTAATGATGGTGAAACTATTAGCTTTTGCTGTCATACTTCTTTAAAACTGAAAGCAACATCTAGAATCTGCACGTCCGCAGTTAAATGCGGAAATCTAAAAACTATTGTCAATTGATTCTACACTTTCCCAAACGTGCACCACCCAGGTTGCAATCAAGTAGAAATCACTGAACTGATGCGAACTTTCCTTCTACACTAGACAGAGCAGCACAGTAATTAGCACTGCTGCCTCACAGCGCCAGGGACTCGGGTTCAAGTCCCAGCTTGGGTCACTGTCTGTACGGAGTCTGCATGTTCTCCCCATGTCTGCGTGGGTTTCCTCCGGGTGCTCTGGTTTCCTCCCACAGTCTGAAATATGTGCTGGTTAGGTGCATTGGCCATGCTAAATTCTCCCTCAGTGTACCCGAACAGGTGCTGAGTGTGGCGACTAGGGGCTTTTCACAGTAACTTCAGACCCCACTTGGAGTACTGTGCTCAGTTCTGGTCGCTTCATTACAGGAGGGATGTGGAAATGATTGAAAGGGTGCAGAGAAGATTTACAAGGATGTTGCCTGGATTGGTTGGCATGCCTTATGAGGATAGGCTGAGGGAGCTCGGTCTTTTCTCCTTGGAGGGACGAAGGATGAGAGGTGACCTGATAGAGGTGTACAAGATGTTGAGAGGTATAGATCGGGTGGATTCTCTGGGCCTTTTTCCCCGAGCTGAAATGGCTGCTACGGTGCTGGGGAGTAGGTACAGAGGAGATGTCAGGGGTAAGTTTTTCACTCAGAGGGTGGTGGGTGAGTGGAATCGGCTGCCGTCAGTGGTGGTAGAGGCAAACTCGATAGGGTCTTTTAAGAGACTTCTGGATGAGTACATAGGACTTAATAGGATTGAGGGTTATAGGTAAGCCTATATATAAGCCGAGGTAGGTAGGGACATGACCGGCGCAACTTGTGGGCCGAAGGGCCTGTTTGTGCTGTATTTTTTCTATGTTCTAACTTCAGTGTTAATGTAAGCCTACGTGTGACAAGAACAAATAAACTTAAAAAAAACATTTTAAAAAACCCTGAAAAAGTTACATATAGTTGAATGAGGTGTAACTGGGTTTTTTTTAAAATTACATACCAAGTTCATGATTGCTATCGAATAGCCTCACTACCCTGACAATCAAATTTTCAATTTGTGGAATACCAAATTTCTCCCATGATCAAAAATACACATTTTAAAAATAATTTATTTTTAAAGTTTTAAGATCTTTCAGCTTCTACCTTCATCCTCAATCAGGTATTTTGCTCTCTGTAAAATGTATAAGAAGTGAAGGATAATCAGTGCATTTTATTGGCTGTCTGTGAAAACACTTCAGTGCAATTGGCTGCTTACCACGCTTGTTGACAATCACTGCTGTCGGATGCCTGGAAATTCCCTTGACCTGACGCCAGAATTAAATATCAACATGAAAGGGGAAATTCATGCCACAGAGATCACTAGATTTTTGTGCTAAGCTTTCTTTGTGGCCAGCAGTGATTGTCACTGCTTCTCCACTGTCTGCAAAGCCCAGGCCATTGCTTTATACTGAATACCATGCATCTATTTCAAACAAAAACAGAAAATGCTAGAAAATCTCAGCAGGTCTTTGAAGGGTCATCCTGACTCGAAACGTTGGCTCTATTCTCTCTCTCCACAGATGCTGCCAGACCTGAGATTTTCCAGCATTTTCTGTTTCTGTTTCAGATTTCAGTATCCACAGTCTTTTCCTTTTACCATATTTCTCCTTGTTTTGCTCACTAATGTCAAAAGACATAGGTCCCTGCTATCTCAAAATGGGTGACAATGACTTTATTTTAAATTCTAAGGCACAGGGTATGACTTTAAAACATTAATTTTAGGCAATGAAGTAAAACGAAAACCTATTGTGACCAGGAACAGGATACAACGTGCAAAGACAATGATATTTGGATCAAGAAGTCACAATTAACCTCCGATTGCAAATAATATTTGCATAATACAAACAGAAATCCACTTTTTTTAAAAACTAAGACTGATAATCTGAAACAACAATTGCTGGAATTATATAACCAGCCAGTCAGCATTTGTAAAGATAGGGTTGGATGTGTATGGTGTATCCTTCAAAAATTCTAATCACATATCCCAGTGTGACAACAACAAAAAAAACGTACTAACCCATGTAACAAGAACTGCACACAATGCCTACTTGGCACATCACACAGAGTATCTCATAGGCACAATTCCTCTACAATATGCCAAGAAACAATTAAACCATTGATTCTAAATAAGATCCTCAGTTATGTACACTTCCCTCTACTGCATTCTATATTCCTTCAAAATGTCATGAATGTAAGGCCTAGTCTTGGTTTGATATCCTGAGCCACAATATGATAACTTTCCCCACCCTAATCTTTCACTCAATGTCACCTGACTTCATCCCACCATCCTTATCTGAGCCACCAGTTACAGTAGGGAATTCTTCTAACTATATTTGCTAATTAAATGTATACGCAAGCTTTATTTTCTCCTCAGTGTATGTATTCTCACTTCAATTGGTAACCCAAAGCTGCAGATGGCAGATGTTACTGTCCCCCCCCCCCCCCCCCCCCTCCCTCCCTCCGCCCCGCCCCCCCCGCCACCGTGGCCATTCTTGGCTCAGAAACTGCGTGGAAAACAGTCAGAACGGTAAATTAATGACCATAGAATGAGCTTGCCATCCTTCTGGAGGCTTCCACTTTGAAAGCAGCAGCAGGGTGTCTGTTATGCCAGTTAAGTGAGGGAGAGAGTGCTTCAACTTTTTTAAAATATATATTTCTTGGAAAACAGCCTTTTCAGCCAGGCCATTGCTCTGAGGCAGGGGATAAAACAATCCATTTACAGAATGACCTACTGCTGCTGCTTCACCTAGGCAGGCAGGGAAAACCTCCAAGCCTGCCTGAAGCGCTGTCTGTTGCTAGGATATCACCAACAGACAGCTATCCTGGCCCCCTCGCCTCTGGAAATTGGAAAATCTCACTGTCCCTCTGTTGCAGCTCCCCTCCCCAGAAAAGTCACCAGGGATATAGGATGGAGCTGGGGAACTGGAATGGAGGCAAGCATCGCTTTTTCTTATGCCAGCCCACCTCTGTTCCCGAGTACATCTGAAAATCAAGCCCCAAGTTTTTCAACGGTTCCCAAATTGTATCTTAGAATCATAGAATAGAATCTTAGAATCATTGCAGCGCAGAAGGAGGCCATTCGGCCCCATCGAGTTTGCACCGACCACAATCCCACCCAGGCCCTATTCCCCAACCCCACGTATTTACCCTGCTAAGCCCCTGACACTAAGAGGCAATTTAGCACGGCCAATCAATCTAACCCACACATCTCTGGACTGTGGGAGGAAACCGGAGCATCCGGAGGAAACCCATGCAGACACGGGGAAAATGTGCACCATACAGACAGTGACCAGAGGCCGGAATTGAATCCGGGTCCCTGGCGCTGAGAGGCAGCAATGCTAACCACTGTCCCACCCCATATTCTCTCGTTCTCCCCATGACTATCCATTGCTTTCCTTCCCATTGTGGTCATGTTCTCCTCTTTCTTCCTACAACAGTAGCTCACTACTACATTGACTAGTGCATACTGCTTCTCATAATATACATAACCTACACTTGAACAAATATAACAAATAAATTGATTGATCACCGCCTGGGTTGGAGCATTTGAGCTATGAAGAGAGGCTGGATAAGTTTGGCTTGTTTGCTTTAGAGCAGAGAAGACTGGGGGAGAACTTGACTGAGGTGTATAAGATTATGAGGCGTATGGACAGGGTGGATAGAAAGCAGCTGTTCCCCTTAGTTGAACGGTCAATAACGAGTGGCTATAACTTTAAAGTGAGGGGCAAGAGGTCTAGGGGGAATTGAGGAAAAGGTGTCTCATCCAGAGGGTGGTGGGAGTCTGGGATGCACTGTCTGGAAGGGTAGTAGAGGCGAGAAACCTCAACCTTTAAAAAGTAATGGATGAGCAGAAAAGTGGGATTCATGTAGATTTTGTGTAGTTTTGTTGGTGCAGATGGGATGGGTTGAAGAGCCTCTTCGGTACTGTCTGACTCTATGTAGGGCGAGAGATATAGAAAAAAAATCAGAAACAAAATAGATTGAAACATGACAGGGACACAGACAGAAAGAACTGCATATTGGAAAGTAAGAGAAAAGAGATTTATTTTTGGTTTAGTGAGCAATGTCACAGAATATCAACTAATCAGCGTAAAATATAAATACCAATACCAACATTAGAAGCAGATAGTTTTGATCAGATTCAAACTCTCACTCTTTAGCTCTGGTTAGTTTCAGCTATTTATTCCTGCACCATCTTCCTATTCAATCAAAGGTCCAAAGTTGAAACAGGATTTCCGGTAAATCTCAGCAGAGAATCAGTAAGTTAGATGGGAAAGCTGCGCACTTGGAGAAATTTCATGAACATCACCAAAGTAAATCTCGGCACCACCAAAAAGTATAAATAATGGCTGTGTCAAACATTTTGGAAAAAAATAGTACAAGCGATATTTGTGGGAATTATTCTCCCCAGTTACCTTCATGTTTCCACCCATTAATAGCTTTAAGCAGCCTGCTTTAATATTCGACTAGTTAAATGATGTAGTTTGGAGTAGTTTCAAATAGAGTTAGGTGAAGCTTTTGAACTGTGCGGGTGCGGGCGGGCAGGTGGTCAGTGAGGTTGGATATAAGGGCGGCACAGTAGCAAAGTGGTTAGCACTGCTGCTTCACAGCTCCAGGGTCCCGGGTTCGATTCCCGGCTCGGGTCACTGTCTGTGTGGAGTTTGCACATTCTCCTCGTGTCTGCGTGGGTTTCCTCCGGGTGCTCCGGTTTCCTCCCACAGTCCAAAGATGTGCGGGTTAGGTTGATTGGCCAGGTTAAAAATTGCCCCTTAGAGTGCTGGGATGTGTAGGTTAGAGGGATTAGCGGGTAAATATGTGGGGGTAGGGCCTGGGTGGGATTGTGGTCGGTGCAGACTCGATGGGCCGAATGGCCTCCTTCTGCACTGTAGGGTTTCTATGATTCTATGATATGCAGTGAGTTAATAAATTGGATGTGTAGAACAACAAATTAACACGAGTCTCATTTTTTAAAAACTGCCATTCGGAAAATGGAGCACAGCAATACAAAAAGTTTGAACTGCGAGAGATGAAAGGAATCAACAGTGGCTTCCTGATTAGATAAGAATTCACATTTTGCACAATCCTGGCTTACCCCAATTTCAGAACAGCACTGCCTACAGTGAGACAGTTCCCCTCCTACACCAAACATTAGTTCAAATTCCTTAAAGCTTTGTTAATTTATACTTCCTTAAGTTATACGATTAAAATGAAAGATAAATCTAACATCAAATGGCAGTGGAGTGTGTCGGATAGCTTTGAATGGAGTGATGCTCAATCTACCAATATGAACTATACATGAAATCTACGTAGTTTGGACCTATAGGTACACTATCACTTCTCTAATTGTCTCAGAGTTTCGACAGTTTAATTGGTATTGATAGCGTGCTTTTGGGTTGGTTTAGTGTTGTACTATTTCTACTAGTATTAAAAGTTCTTAAACAATCCTTCAGGAATGAGGGAGAGAAAAAAAAAAATCGCCTTTTACATTCACAGCAGTTCCTTATTCCCCACCATCAGCTTCACTCCCAATCCCCTTTCTCGAATGAAATTTGCTTCAAGGCTGAAAGTGGTCTTCCATCTGTCAATCAGCTCAATCTGCTCCAAGCATCATGGGTGCTAGCTATCTATCACTGCAGCTCACTCCCCAAGTTTCCTTGAGGGTGGCACGGTGGCACAGTGTTTAGCACCCCAGCTTGGGTGACTGTGTGGAGTTTGCATGTTCTCCCCGTGTCTGCATGGGTTTCCTCTGGATGTGCTGGTTTCCTCCCACACTCCAAGGATGTGCAGGAAGGCTAATTGGACTTGTTAAATTGCCTCTTTGTGTCAGGGGGATTAGCAGGGATTAAGATTAATATGTGGGATTAAGGGGGTAGGGCCTGGGTGGGATTGTCGTCGGTGCAGGCTTGGTGGGCTGAATGGACTCCTTCTGCACTGTAGAGATTCTATGATTCCTATTCTTTATTGAACTCCAGCCCAAATACGTGTTTGTTCCTTCATTCCTACCTTCACTTTATTCTCTCAGTGAAACATTGGCACTCATGTCTATAAATGAAGTGTCCAACCTCATCATTAACGTGCAGGCAATGACTTAAGAGATACATTAAAGTATAATTAATTGTAGATTTTCGGTGGTACTGCTGAACTGATGTACAGTTTTAGAAGGACCAGCATTACACAATACCCAAATTTGCATAGGATGACAATTGACTGATGTAAATGGAAAAGGTCCAACAGCAACTTCTGCTATCTGCATTTACACGACAATCTGGATGTTTCTGCCAGGGATACAACATACTGTTGAGGAGTAGTGTAACAGTTTTCACCAACACAGCTCAGCATTGAAATTACTGTCATGGTGTGAACTTGCTCACTAGTTACTCACTTAAGACACTAGAAAAAGTTAGGTTCGGTGTATTTATCTGCAAATGAATTGTTAAAATGATGGAACAAGTGACATTTACTGCAAAACAACCTCTCTGGTCTGATTTTTTTTCGCAATTGTGGAATCTCATTCCTTTAGAAATTAGGATTGGAGTTTAAAAAAATATTTTGTTTTACTTTTTATCTCTCTTTTGTTTCCTTCCTCATCCCACCTGTACTTCTCAACCTTTACTTCACTTTCTGTATAGGATTTAAATGTGGTTCAGACTTGGCACGATGTAATGAGGGTTCTTCGTTATTGACTCAAGCTTTTGTTTCTCCTGCTCAGATGTCACAGACTCCCTGTAGAGTGTGCCATTCTGAATCAGATGCCTGATCAGAGCAGGTCTACACTCTAACTTGGTTACGTGCTCAAATCCTTGGCTTGGGATAAATAAAATGCTGCCATTGAGCTGAAAATTAATTTTGACTATATTTTGATTATGAACTCAGCATCTACTTGCTTTCTGGACTTAATTTTCAGATTCAAAGAAACTCGGCTTGTGTTGCTTTCTGTTTGGAAGTTTGAAAGTAACCTTCAGCCAATATTGTGTGTAAATATTTTCCGGATTTATTTGCGGTAGTCAGCGGAGAAATAACGGTGCTCATTATTTACCTCTCCGACAGCTGCTCGCAGGATTTTCTCGGCCCGACAATTCAATAGGATCACGGTTATCCAACAACCTCAAACTTCACTTTCTGCCTGGTTCCAGTACCCCTGGGTTAACTTAAAAGTCCAAAAATCTAACAATCTCAGCCTTGACCATACACAATGACCAAGCATCCACAGTCCTCTGAGATAGAGAATTTGTTTTTTTAAATGCAACTTTCCAAAAGAAGATGCAGGTTCTTTCTAAGAGAGTTTAGGGTCTCTGCCGCCACCACCAACTCCGGGAGCAAATCCCAGACACCCACCACCCTTTGCATAAAAAAGTTGTTCCTCATGTCCCCGGCATGGTGGCACAGTGGTTAGCACTGCTGCCTACTAGCACCAGGGACCAAGGTTCTATTGGGTCACTGTCTGTGCGGAGTCTGCACGTTCCCCCCTTGTCTGCGTGGCTTTCCTCCGGGTAGTCCGGTTTCCTCCCACAGTCTGAAAGACGTGCTGGTTAGGTGCATTGATCTGAATAGGTGCCGGAGTGTAGCGACTAGGGGAATTACACAGTAACTTCATTGCAGTGTTAATGTAAGCCTTACTTGTGACTAATAAACAAACTTTAAACCCTCTACCATCTATTGCCACATATCTTGAATCTACGTCACCTAACTCTCTATGTAGTCAAACTTTTATCAGACTCCCAGGTTCTAGACTCTCCAGTCAGTGGAACCGACCTCTCCACACCTACCCTGTCGGACCTTCTTAGAGTTTTATACATTTTAAGATATCATCTCTCATTCTTCTAATCTCTAGAGAGCACATGCTGACTCTGCTCAATCTCTTTTCATGGGATAACACTCTCAACCCAGGAATCAAACTAATGGACGTTTATTGCATTGCCTCAAAGGCAAGTAGATCCCTCATTAGATATGGAGACCAAAACTATGCACAGTATTCCTGGTGTGGGCTCACTAAAGCCCAGTACAATTGCAGTAAGGCCAACACATTAACTTTGTGTTTTGTGTAAAAGGATACCCAAATCCCTCTATATGTCAACATTTAATATGTTCTCACTTGTATTTGACAACTGTTCCGGTTTGTGTATTCTTCTTAAAATGAACAACCTCACATTTTCTCACATTATAGAACCATACAAAAATTACAGCACAGAAGGAGGCCATTTTGGCCCATCTTCTCCATGCCAGCCCAGGGACAGAAGGTGCCCTTTTTAATCTCACCTTCCTGTACCCGGCCCATAGCCCTGTAGCTTACACCCGGCCCATAGCCCTGTAACTTACAGCACTTAAAGTGCAAATCTGGATTCTTTTTAAAAGCATTTAGGGTGTCTGCCTCCACTACCAACTCAGGCAGCAAATTCCAGACACCCACCACCCTTCACATAAAAAGCTGTTGCTCATGTCCCCTCCACACATACCTTGAATGTGTTCCCTGGTTCTAGAATTCTCCACCAAGGGAAACAATTTTTTCCTGTCCACTCTATCTCTTCCCCTCATAATTTTGTACTCCCCAATCAAGTCACCCTCAGCCTTCTTTGTTCCAAGGAAAATAACCCCAAACTATCCAATCTCTCCTCATGGCTACACTTCTCTAGTCCTGGCAACATTCTTATAAACCTCCTTTGCTCTCTCTCCACAGCAATTCCAACCTTCCTGTTAGATGGTGACCAGAGCTGCACACAATATTTCAGTTGTGGCCTCACCAGTGTTTTATACAATTCCAACTTTATAACCTTACTTTTATATTCTATAGCTCTGCCAATGGAGAGCATTCCACAGGCCTTCTTTACAACCTTATCTGTTCGAACTGCCAGCTTTAGGGGCTTGTATACTTGTACTCCAAGATCTCCCACTTCATCTACCCTTCTTAGTATATTCCCTATAACTGTTTGACCTCCCTAAATGCACCACCTCACATTTATCAATGTTAAAATCGAGCTGCAACATTACTGCCCACTCCACCAATCCATCAATATTGTTTTGCAGATTATGGCTATCCTCTACACGATTCGCTGCTCGGCCAATCTTTGTGTTGTCTGCAAGTTTTCCAATCGTGCCCCCCATGTTAATATATAACACAAACAGCAAGGGTCCCAACATTGAACCCTGTGCAACATTATACTACATCTGCTGCCTTCCTGTCCACTTACTTAATCTGTCTACATCCCTTCACAGACTCCTTGTATCCTCACAGATTACTTTCCCACTTAGTTTTGTATTCTCAGCAAACTTGACAACATTACACTCGGTTTCTTCAACTAAGTCACAAATATAGATTGCAAATAGCTGAATCTCCCGTACCGATTATTGTGGCACCCCGTTAGAAACAGCCTGCCAACCTGAAAATGACCTATTTATTCCAACTCTGTCATTTAACCAATCCTCGACTGACGTCAATATATTACCCCCAACCCCATTACACCCATTTAATGTAACACCTTTCGTGTGGCACCTTACTGAATGCCTTTCACACATCTAAGTGAGCATCTCTTGATTCCTCTGCTAGTTACATTTGCAAAAAACAGATTTGTTACCACAATTTCTCTTTCAAATTACCACATTGCCTCTGCCTAACGATATGCTTTGCTAATTATCTGGTTATCAACTCCTGGAGTCCAGCATTCTTGCCCTGAAACTGGGTCTACACACCGCTTGGATCTTCATTCACATGGAGATGCCTCTATCAGCACTTCATTTGATACTCTACCCTTCAAACAACTTCTGCACTTTATTCACCCTCCATATCTGTTTCCCAACTTGGACAAATGTTAGCAAATGCTCCATGATGACTCTACCTAATCGACATCGGTAAGCAGGAAATAAGTAACTGGAGTTGTTCCTTTGTCCATCGGGTGCACATTTTGGTTGCCATTCTGGATCTGAGCCCAGCTTTTCTATTTCAATTTCTTTTTGCTTCATTTTCTTTACCTTTCCTGGACTCCTTTCATCTGTCATGGTGCCTCCTTTCATTTCTCCTCTTTCGGATAATCTGTTTTCCCAAATCCCTACCCCAACTTTTCAATACTCCTTAACCATCCTACACTCCTGATGCCATCCCAGGTTTGGTTTCCCCTTAGATAAACCTAGATTGCCTCGATGCCTTTCTTGGCATCCTGCGAAGGGGCCATGTCATTGCCCTGTCTGCCCCATTTTACTGATCTTCCCACCCACTGTGCATGCTGGAGGCTAATCCTCCCCATATTCTTTATATCTACCCCCAGTGCTGACTCTGCAGAGTCTGCTTGTATACTAGCTCTCATCATCACGTTCTGCATCTCCTTTCAGAATGTCCATTCACTTGTGAACAAGGCCCTTTCCATCTGGGAGTTCCTCGTGATTTACTGAATCAACATCATGGCCTTGATGGAAACCCAGCTGTAGCATAATGACCACTGAGCCCTTGAATCTGTTTATGTTATGCGCAGCCTACTCATTTAATTGCATGTGCAAAGGCTTCTCTTCCCACTCCTATAAGTTACCTCTGGCATGCACCAAGGATCTGTACTTGGCTCTTCCTATTCCTCATCTATATGTTGTCACTAAGCAATATATGCACAGTTTCAGTTTCCATATGTACACTGATTCCACACAGTTTTATCTCTTCATCACTCCTCTCAAGTTCTCCACTGTCTATAAATTGCCATCTGCTATCGGATGAGCAGAAATTTCCTCCAATTAAATATTGCAAAGCCATTGTTGGCAATACTCACATTTCAGTCCCCACCACAAACCCCACTCCATAACCACCAAACTCCATCTCTCTCCCTGGATTCAATCTAAGTCTGAACCAGACACTCTCAATCTTTGACCTCGAAATGAGTTACCAACCACATATCTACACCATCACGATGACCCCTTCCATTTTCATCTCCTTATCATTGACTCCATCCTGCCTCAATTCAGTTTCCATTGAAACTCTCACTTCTGCTTTTATCATCTCTGGACTTGACTATTCTAATGTACATCTGGTAAGCCCCACCCACCCCACCACCATTCTAACCTCTGTGAACTTAAGGTCGCTGAAAACTTTGCTGCCCATGACCAAACTATCAAGTTCTGTTCACCCATCACCTCTGTGCTTTTCACCTGGTTCCCAATTAAGCAATGGCTGAATTTTAAAATTCTCATTCTTGTTTTCAAATCTCTCCATGGCTTTGCTCCTCTCCATCTCCAATCACCTCCAACCCTCAGATATCTGTCCTCCTACAATTGTAGTCTCTTGAGCATCCCTGATTTTAACCACTCCATAATTGTCAGCTGCCAAGGCCTTAAACTCTGGTATTCACTCATTAAAACTTGCTGCCTAGCTTCCCTCCTTTAATACAAGCATCTAAACCTACCTCTGACTAAGCTTTTGCCCTAATATCTCATGTCGCTCTTTGTCAAATTTTGTGTAACACTCCTGTGGAATGTCTTGAAGCATTGTACTATGTTAAATATGCTACATAAATACACATTGTTATACAGTACAGAACTACTGAGATTTACAATAAATTCTATGCATATTGACATAGCCATAAATGATATCACAAAGCAATAATGAGCTTGAATGTTATTTTTTGATACCAAATTGTTTACACTTTGAAATCTCTGATCTGAATGACTCTGTACCTGCAAATGCATTTGCCTATTAAGTCAAGGGAGCAAAAAGCACATCTTCACAATCTCCCCAATCTTTACATTTAGTGAAAAAGGAGAAGCGAAAAAAACTTCAAATAGAGAACTGAGATACATGACTAGCATCCCATTTTGCTTGAAATTGCCTGCAATTTTAACACACCAAATTATTGAAGGACATGTTTAGACACACAAAAACACCAACTACAATAAGATTGTGACAAGACGACAATCCCTCCTCCCAATTGTTCAAGTATTTCCCTAGATAATATCAAAGAGGAAAATATTAGCAGCGAGAGTTACGATGGGAGAAAAGTGAAACTTCACATTTTGACACTCTCAAGTGTGTGTGTGTGGGGGAGAGGGAGTTTGAGGAACTATTTTTAACAGTTCAACGTGTACTAAGATGGTGCAAAAATTTTTTAAAAGAGCCTGATGACACCGTGACCTGAGCACCTTCCCCTCCTTTTGTCCAGAGGAAGCCACAACATTTATAAAAAGGAAATCTAGGGGGAAATGACTGCGTGGTCTGGCTTCAGTCAACGTTATGAAATGGGAACTCAAATTGAAGGAGCAGAAAGATCCCACATGAAAACACTGTCAAGACTCCATAGCATCAGAGTGTACGAATAAAATTAGTAAAGTGTATTTAAATGTATATGTATAAACCCTGCAAAATGATTTAAGTGTATATGAATGCAATTAACAATTGCAAGTGATTTAAACATATGGTTGGCTGTAAATGGCTCTTTGAGTCCCCCTCCCAGCCCCAGATGTGAGAGAAGCTGTGACACTAGGTTAGGTTGTCTGAAGCAGCAGCAGAGCTCACTGAGGACAGTCTGCTCCTGGGCAGAGTGGGTGCCAGTGTGAGTGGAGCAGGGGCTGGGAGGCAGTGTAAAGCCCGCAGTTAAGTGAGGATAAAGCAGTCGCCGGTACCTGTCCCGCCCGCTCCGTGCCTCCTCTCTCTCCCTCACTCACTCACTCACAGACAGAGCCGCTCAGTAGGCGCCATGTACAGCATCCCCGCTTCCTCAGCCTCCGGCACTCACTCAACACAACTCAGAGCGCCCCGGTCACCTCCTGACCTCTCACCTCCGACCTCCCGCCCGCTTCCGGGAAGGCAACTTCCGGCCTGAAGCATTCCTGTTTCCATAGAGCTGGGGTGGAGGCAGAGAGTGGGAATGTCCCTCATCAGACACGCATTGAACTCTCAGTCAGAAAACAGGGAGATACGACCTGCTTTTGGTCAAAGAGGTAGCTTTTAAAGAGCTTCTTAAAATCTTGGTATCACAGCTTGGTATGGCTTGACTATTGGTCTGACCAAAACCGCAATAAGCTACAAAGGGCTGTGAATGTAGCCCAGCCCATCACTCAAACCAGCCTTCCCTCCACTGACTCTGTCTACATTTTTCGCTGCCTCGGAAAAGCAGCCAGTATAATCAAGGACTCCGCGCAACCTGGACATTCCCTTTTCCAGCTTCTTACGCCGGGAAAAAGATACAAAAATCTGAGGTCACGTACCAACTGACTCAAGAACAGCTTCTTCCCTGCTGCCATCAGACTTTTGAATGGACCTACCCTATATTAAGTTGAAGTTTCTTTAGCTATGACTGTAATACTACATTCTGCACCCTCTCCTTTCCCTCTCTGTGTATCGTATGCTTTCACTGTATAACGTGCAAGAAACAATACTTTTCAATATAAACTATACGTGACAATAAATCAAATTAAAAATTAAAAAAGGAAGAAAGTAGGTTTCAGCAGCAGATGGGTAGAGACCTGTGATATATTATGGAGCTGGACTCCACACCATGAGAACAGGCGATCTTAGTGACAGAAAAGCTATGGGACATGAAACCTGTAAGGTATAATCAAGATGTGGAGATGCCGGCGTTGGACTGGGGTAAACACAGTAAGAGTTTTAACAACACCAGGTTAAAGTCCAACAGGTTTATTTGGTAGCAAATGCCATTTGCTACCAAATAAACCTGTTGGACTTTAACCTGATGTTGTTAAAACTCTTACAGGGATAATCAAGCCATTGGCAATCAAGCCATCAAGCTCCTGACTTTGTAATTTTTAAATAAATGGCCCAGATTTTATGGTCAGTATGGAAGGAAGTGGGGAGGGGGAAGTAAAATTTGTATTTACATGGCAAACATGATAACTGGATGTCCCAAATGCTTGATTTGATTTATTATTGTCACATGTATTAGTATATGTATTGTTTCCTGTGCACTATACAGACAAAGCATACCCTACATAGAGAAACAGAGGGTGCAGAATGTTGTGTTACAGTCACAGCTAGGGTGTAGAGAAAGATTAATAGGTCCATTCAAAAGTTTGATGGTAGCAGGGAAGAAGCTGTTCTTGAGACGGTTGGTACATGACTTCAGACTTTTGTATCTTTTTCCCTATGGAAGAAGGTGGAAGGGAGTATCTCCGGGGTGCGTGGGCTCCTTGATTATACTGGCTGCTTTTCTGAGACAGCAGCAAGTGTAGACAGATTCAATGGATGGGAGGCTGGTTTGCATGATGCGTGTGAGCAGGGAAAGTAACAGCCAATTCCTTACTGAGACTTCCATAGTCTAAACCAGGAAGCATAAATAAGATTTAAATCATACACACAAAGCAATGATTGGTAATGGAAGATAGGATTTAGAGATATGACTGAAGGTAAAGTGACCATAGTCCCAGGCTATTCCTCAAAGGGGAGAGCTGACTGGTAATGATTTAACCTGAGGATCATCACATCTCAGGTGAGGGACAAGGCTGAGAAGGTAGGCCTTCATAAGACATAGGAGCAGAATTGGACCATTCAGCCCATCGTAAATAAACTCAGCTGGTATAGGAATTGAACCCATGCTGCTGGCGTCACTTTGCATCATGAATCAGCTGTCCAGTTAACTGAGTTTGCCGACAAAAATTTCCTTTTAACTTTAGCAAATGATCTAGCGTCATTTGTAGTTTATGGAAGAATCCATAGAAAGAATCCATAGAAGAGAGGAAGAGAGTTCTAAAATTCTAGAAGTGCTTCCTTTTACACTCTTGAAAGGTCTGGCTTTAATTATTAGATTATGACCCTAGTTCTAGACTTTCCAATCAGCAGAAATAGTTTATTTTTATCTACCCTTTAATATCTTGTAAAATTCAATCAAATCACCCCTTAACCTTTTAAATTCCAGGGTATACAACTCTAGGTTTGTGTGCTCCCTCCCTCTAATTTAACCTTTGGAGTCCCAAGTGTCTTCATGCTGCACTCCCTCTATTGTCAATATATCATTCCTAAGGCATGGTGCCAAGAACTGCTCAAAACATTACAGCAGTGGTCCAACTTGAAGTATGACTTCTATTTCCTTGTATTTTAGTCTTCTAAATATTAAGATCAGAATTCCATTCTGTCTTATCCATGACGTTTTACTGATCTATCTACCTGAATCCCCAACTCTCTTTGGACTTGTACTGTTTCTAGCATTTCACCTTTTAAAAAATACCCAGTCCTAACTTATTAGGTCTAAAATGGATGACTTCACGTTTGCCTACATTGAAATCCATTTGCCTTGGCTTTGTCCATTCACTTACCATATTTGTAGCTCTTGATAATGTTATGCTTCATTCACACTGCTTCAAAACCAATTCTCGTGCTACCTTGAGTTATATTGTCTTCCTAACATCCTCACGCACTAGAAAGGTAAAGCCTGAAATCACCTGCTACAGAATTAAAAATGTACAGGCTTGCTGTAACATTTTTATAGGATATCCTTGAAAAACATGTCATTTGAGAGATTTCAGTGTGTGGATGACAAGGTGGCACAGTGGGCCGCACAGCGGTTAGCACTGCTGCCTCACAGCGCCAGGGACCTAGGTTCAATTCTGGCCTTGGGTGACTGTCTGCGTGGAGTTTGCACTTTCTCCCGGTGTCTGAGTGTGTTTCCTCCGGGTGCTCCGGTTTCCTCCCACAGTCCAAAGATGTGCACATTAGGTTGTTTGGCCATGCTAAATGCTCCTTAGTGTCAGGGGGATTAGTGGGGTAAATGTGTGGGGTTACAGGAGTAGGGCCTGGGTGGGGTTTTTGTTGGTGCAGGCTCAATGGGCCGAATGGCCTCCTTCTGCACTGTAGAGTTCTATAATTCTATTCTATGAGATTGTACTTGGCAAGAGATAGAAACAGTAAAATCTGGCATCCAAATTGCTGTTTTGATAAAGGTATTCCCCTGAACTTTACTTATTAATTTTAGAAAAATCCAGGATACTTTAGGTTTTCTGTTTTATTTTTAATGTGTCCATTTTAAAAATGTTAAAGTCACACATTCTCTTAATTTCCTGCGTTCAGTTTTGACACAAATATTAGAACAAAAATTTCTGGACTTAAGATTTCAGCATAAAAATATATAAGTTTCCCTTTGAGGACTTCCTGAGTACAAGCACAAAGATAAGTATACCACAAATACCAAAAGGGAAGCATTGATAATAGAAGATTCACAATGACAATAACAGCTCTCCCAGGCATGGCGTCACCAAAACAAATTGGCAGCTTTTCAGGTAGGCAGGTAACTGAAATGTGGATAACAAAGATTTCATAGCAGCACATTGTTCATTAACATTTTAATTCAGGAAAAATCCAAACTTTCAAAATCCCAAAAGAATAACTTTGAAAATTGTCTAAATGAAAAATTATTGATGTTAAATCATTTAATTTTTTTGACAATTTATTTCCTTTTATCACTCACTCTAATTTCTTCTGTTTTTTGTTTCTTTTTAATTCACGTACGAATGTGAACATGTCATGTGTTTCGAATGGTTTGTTCTACTTACACACTACAGGTACAGTGGGCAGGATTCTCATAAACGTATGCCCTCTAGTTTTAGACTCCCCTACCTCGGGGAAAAGATGTTGACTATCTAGCTGATCTATGCCCCTCATTATTTTATAGAGCTTTATAAGATCATCCCTATGCTCCAGGGAAAAAAGTCCCAGTTTATCCAGCCTCTCATTTTAACTCAAAACATCCAGTCCTGGTAGCATCCTAGTAAATCTTTTCTGTACTCTTTGGCTGGACCCGTGGCAAGGGAGAAAGGAAAATATCGCGTTCCAGCCAAAACGCCATTAACTTTCAGCAGCACCAGAAAATCCCAGCTGTGAACAAGGATGGATGATTTTGGCCAGTATCTCAAAACCAGCAATCTTGGGACTGAGTCCGTGCTGGATTTTGGACCCTGCCTGTTTTCAGGATGGGTGGTTTGGCTGGGTTGGGTCAGTCCAAGGGTCACTTGGAGCACGAGAAAAGATGAGCGCACAAAGCTAACTAGTCGTCACGCTATTTCAGCACCTAGCCCACCAAGCTGGTCTGTTATTTTGCTCACCTAATAATAATAAAAATTCATGCATAGCACTTAAAAAATAGGTCCGCTTTTCGGTCAGTTCTCGGATAGCTGGAAGGGTGGCACGGTGGTTAGCACTGTTGCCTCATAGTGCCAGGAACCTGGGTTCAATTCGAGCCTCGGGTGACTGTCTGAGTGGAGTTTGCACGTTCTCCCCTCATCTTCGTGGATTTCCTCCGGGTTCTCCGGTTTCCGACCAAAGATGTGTGTGTTAAGTGGATTGGCTATACTAAATTACCCCTTAGTCTCAGGGGGATTAATAAGAGTAAATATGAGGGATTACGAGGATAGGGCCTGGGTGGGATTGTGGTTGGTGCAGGCTTAATGGACTGAATGGCCTCCTTCTGCGCTGTAGGAATTCCATGATTAGAGCTACTGGACCTGTAATTGCGATTGCACTGTAATATGTATAATTTTATGCGTGTATGTTCACTTCACTTGATGGCATCCTCCTTTCCATAGATTCTTTCAAGATTACAATTTTTGTTATTATAGTATTTTGTTGTATTTTTGATATTGCTCCTTTGCTTAAGAAGAAATATGTTATACAAAATCGACAATAAACATCAACTTAAGTTTTCATTTAACTGACAAATAACGTTGCTTTTATGCCCTTTTGTGGCTACAATGTGGTACTACAAGCCAAAGACAGACATACTTTCCTAAGGTCTATCATTAATGGTGGGGGCTGTTTAGCTTGGATGGCTAGTATGTGGTTCAGAATAACAGTGGGTTCAATTCCCGCTCTGGTTGAGGTAGATTTGCAACCTGCCCCTGAATGGAAGGCAATGGCAAACCGCCACTGACAAAATGGCCATGAAAATGCTCCAGGTTGGGGAGGCAGTGGTGTCGTGGTACTGTCGCTAGACTAGTAATCCAGAGTCCAGGGCAATGCTCTGGGTCCCGGGTACAAATCCCACCATGGCAGATGGTGAAATTTGAATTCAGTACAAATCAGAAATTAAAAGTTTAATGATGACCATGAAACCATTGTCAATCGTCAGAAAAACCCACCTAGTTCACTAATGTCGTTTAGGGAAGGAAATCTGCCATCCTTACCTGGTCTGACCTACATGTGACTCCAGACCAACAGCAATGTGGTTGACTCTTAAATACCCTTGGGAATGGGAAATAAATGCCGGCCCAGCCAACAACACCCACATCCCATAACAAATTAAAAGAAAAGGAAGCAACGAGAAAAGGAACTGCCCTTGAGCAGAGCACACATGATATGACATGATTATTAATGTGCCTTTAAAACTATGGAAGGTTGCTTTGGATTATTCTTTCAAAAAATCATTTTAAAGACAGTATTTTGTTTTCACTGGACATAATGGGATATATCACCAGGGTTATTCTTACAGTCATTAAACTTTTCTCCATCTCTGCTCTCAGCTTTTCACAAGTTCACAATTCTTCATAACTTTTCCAAGAGTGACCTTCAGTACTTCATCTAATTTACTGGATAGCAGGTCGATTTTATTCCCATTGCTGGACCAGCTGCACTGATACCAATTAGTAGTGACTCCACCACTACCCAGTTTGGAAATGAATTAACTCAACGCCAACCAGGAATTGAACTTGGAGCCTTCCTTGATTGAAACAGAAATGCTGGATATACATGTTAGATCAGCCAACACCTCCAAAGAGACAGAAGAGTTTAGAGGTATTTGGGGTGGGTAACCAGTCATCAATCAGTGATCTTTGTTCACAGCCACATGACCTGTTTACTATTTTCATCATCTCCAATTTGTATTTGATTGACATCATTTGTAGTCTTTTTTCTTTTTACTAATCTAAATGGTAAGATTCAGTTGTTCGCTTATAAACTCATTGAAGCATTTATGATATTATCATTCCTGTTGAGTAATCATTAGTCATTGTGACATATTTTTGGCTTCAAGGTATTTAAGTTATGTTTGATGCCTTTAGTTTGGTTCTTAGATTAAAAAATTCATCAAGAATCTGCAGCTAATAACAAATGATGGATAATTTAGTTACTTGTTAGCTAAAGGTATGAATCTGATCTCATCTTATTTTAGTACAGGGCGTGATGCTTATATGCTCCTTGAATGTCAATGGTCGAATCAGGTTTGTTGACATTTCAGAAATTTCTGTGTTGCGTTTTATACAGAGGAACTGAATAGCAAATGACCTCATATGTCAGTTCTGAGAAAACATGAGAGGTGACTGGCAAACTTTTAATTATCTTGGTATGTAGTCATAAACTGATGAGTAGCTTTGAAAGTCCCTTGGTGTAAGATTGAGATGGCAGCAGCAAACGATTGAAGCAGACACTGATTTACAATTTGGCCCATTGATGGCAATTGGTGTCCATAACCAAATAGCATATTTCAGAGTTGTAAGAAATGACCAGATCTGCCATGTGACCCATCATGCAACGTGGACCATTGTTCCAGGGGTAGATTGAAGATTGGGAGTTTTTTTTGTGGGGTCAACAATCAACAATTTTCATAGGAGATTAACATTGTCCCAATTGCAGTGTGTCTCAGGATTAAATTATGGCACTTTAAGAGAATTAGCCCATTTCTAAAAAAAAAATGCACAATTTCAGTTGTGTATTTGCAAGAATCTGGGAGATCTCATCAACTCGTAAAAGTCAGGTTTAGCCATAGTTCTATTCTACTGACAAGCTGCATTCATAGCTCTCCAAATTTTAGGTAAGGATATAAGGGAACTCTTGGAAAGGGCTCCACTTAAATCAAGCTGGAATAAGTGTTCTGGTAAATCATATAACTAGGGCTGCGGATAGAGCTTTTAAACTAAAAGAGGGAGGGGAAGGGAAGGGTAGGGGAGAGATCAGATAAAGAGATTTGGAAATCTAAATAGAAAAGTCGAGGCTATAGAGTAATGTAGTGATTTGGATAAAGCCAAGCAGAGTGGTAAAGGACAGATAGTTTAATGGTAATAATACACCAGGGTTCATGCAAAGGACAGTAGTTTAAAAATTAAA
The DNA here is from genome assembly GCF_964213995.1 of Mustelus asterias. NCBI lineage: Eukaryota > Metazoa > Chordata > Chondrichthyes > Carcharhiniformes > Triakidae > Mustelus > Mustelus asterias. The sequence continues at coordinate 32,756,412 of NC_135809.1, read as the reverse complement.
GGCTCTTGATCTGAATGCACAAGGAATTTGCAATCAAATAGAGATAAGTGGTTTAATCCAATTGCTATTACAGAGACATAGTTGCAAGGTTACCAATGTTTTAAAATAAATAGTCCTTCATTTTGAAAAGACAGACAGAATGGCAAAGAATCTGGAGATCTGCAGAAGCCTTTATAGAAAAGGATGACAAAGAGATTAATGAGGAAAGATCTTGCTTCAGAAGATCAAGAAGTAGAATTGGTGGATTTAGGATTAACAAAAAGTCAGAAAATGCCACTGGGAGTAGTTTAAAGGCCCCGTAACAATAGTTATACTGTTGGGCAGAAAATTAAGCAAGAAATAATTGGAGCTTGTAACAAAGATAGTGTAATAATTGTGGGGACTTTAATCTTAATCTAACTGGGCAAATCAACTAGGTGAAAATAGTCTAGAAAATGAGTTTGTGGAATGTGACAGTCTCCTGGAACAATAAATTGCGGGACCGACTAGGGATGAAGCTACTTTTAGATCTAGAATTGTGCAATGAGGCAGCATTAATTAGTAATCACATAGTAAAAGATCCTCTGGAATGTGGTTGAGTAAATAGAGCCTATGTTTTCTGGAGTTTAGGATGGGAGCTGATCTCATTGAAATGTCCATAGATTCTGAAGGGGCTTGACAAGATAGTGAGAGGTGGGGGCATGGTGGCACAGTGGTTAGCATTGCTGCCTCACAGCGCCTAGCGACTGATGCCTCACAGTGCCAGGGACCCGGGTTCAATTCCGGTTTCGGGTCACTGCCCGTGTAGAGTTTGAACGTTCTCCCCATGGCTGCACAGATTTTCTCCGGATGCTCTGGCTTCCTCCCATAGTCCAAAAATTTGTGGGTTAGTTTAATTGGCCAAGCTAAATTGACAGAGTAAATACGTGGCGTTACGGGAATAAGGCATGGGTGGGATCGTGGTCGGTGCAGACTCGATGGGCTGAATGGTGTCCTTCTGCACTGTAGGGATTCTATGATTCTAGGTTATTTCTCTGGTTGGGAAATCTAGTAATGTGCCATAACATAATCATCCTTTTGTAAAGCAAGTTAACATTGTTGTAGTAAAGATAGTTGATCATCTAATACAGTAAAAAAATTACAATTAGATGCAGTTCTGAAACTTTCTCTGCACATTTATTTACACTTTGTACATTATCGACGAAATACTTATTGACTATGTTGGACCAAATGTTTTTGACAAAAGTTAATTTTTGAAAACATTTTATATTTAAGGTAAACATTTCTTTATCAAATTGTAATAATTATAAATACATTTTAAACTTATCATTCCCAATTATGGTTTTGGATCTCTGCCACCAATATACCCATTCCTGTTATTTTATTTGTAAGGTTTTTGATCCAATAAGAAAGCAAATCTCTAGAATTTAACCTTGCACATTATCAGATCAAACTTTAACCCGTTTTTTCAGAAACAAAAAGTCCTTGACAAAATAATAGCAGTCTAAGGAAGTCAATACATTTGATCATTGAAAGCTTAGTTCAACAATGTGAAACTCAACTAAGTATTAACCTTTAATATTGAGTCTTACGTAGGAATCCGGGGTTGCTTCTGTGCATTTTTAATGGTGGGCGTTTTCTTTTGTGCGTCATGGCAAATACTCCTGGGGATTTGAGGAAAGAGAAAGCCATTCTCAAAGAGTTAGTTGAGTACAAGGAAGTGAGAAGCTGTTTTTATTTTATTTCTCATCATCCATTGAAATATTTGGCAATACAGATAGACAGATTCTTTTCAAAGGCTGCTCATGAATGGCACAAATGTAGAATTGTGAAATCTGCTTCCCTCATTCAGTTTCTTTCCCCTCTGATCTGGGACAATTTAAGGACAAGCTGAACATAGAGAATCAAAATCGTAAGCATAAAGATGTGTATTAAATAAACAAATTGTCAGCTTGTTAGGTACTAGAAATTAAAACATTTTATTATGCAATATTGTAAGGATAGAGAATGGATTCTCACTGAAGATGTTAAATATCGTGTAGGTGAATTTGTTTTCATAAGCAGTTAGAAGAAATTGAATATCTAACTATAAAAGGAATTACGGTTATATAAGTACACATTTATATCATTTGATTGCTATGGTCAGATTCATTGCTTGTAATCCATAGATGATAGCTTTTGCCCACGTCAAGCTCCTTACTTGTCAGTCTATTCATCCCTCCTCTACTTGTAGCATAATTCTATTAATAATAGCTAGTTGGCAAATATGGTCCATCATTTTCAGATATTCAGATGAAATTTTTTCTGTGCTTAGTACTTTTCATTTTTGAAAAGGTCCTGGTGTCTCTCAACCTCATTTTACATTCCTTATAAGAATTTACAGATATTAAGTCAGAAAAGCAGACATTTCTACTGTTGCATCATTGTTGTTCACATGGTCAGGAACTCATATAGACTAATTCCACATTAAATATGACTGCATACCGTCACGGTCATATTCTTTGAACCTATTATATGAAACCAACAAAATGATTTTCTGATTGAATGTAAAATAATGCAATAACCAGGGGTTTAAATGGCATCAAATATGATAACATTGTGGTTCCATCATCCTAACCATAAATTAGCCTTTTATTTACATTGCTGCATACATACCTTGGTCTTGGGCGGCACGGTAGCACAGTGGTTAGCACTGCTGCTTCACAGCTCCAGGGTCCCGGGTTCGATTCCCGGCTCGGGTCACTGTCTGTGTGGAGTTTGCACATTCTCCTCGTGTTTGCGTGGGTTTCCTCCGGGTGCTCTGGTTTCCTCCCACAGTCCAAAGATGTGCGGGTTAGGTTGATTGGCCAGGTTAAAATTGCCCCTGAGATGCGTAGGTTAGAGGGATTAGCGGGTAAATATGTGGGGGGTAGGGCCTGGGTGGGATTGTGGTCGGTGCAGACTCGATGGGCCGAATGGCCTCCTTCTGCACTGTAGGGTTTCTATGATTTCTATGATTAATAAAAGTCCAGCTGAGATTGTTTCTGCAGAACAATAAAATCTAATATTATTGTGACGTAACAAACTTGCATGTGGATCGCACTTCCATAATCTGGGCATATCCCAAAGTGTTTCACAGTCAATTAAATATTTTGGAAGTGTAGCCATTGTCTTGTATGGAAATGTGGCAGCCAATCTGCGTTCAGCAAGTCGTACAACTGACCACCGACATTAAATGGGGATAGGGTCTGGGTGGGATTGTGGTCAGTGCAGACTCGACGGGCCGAATGGTCTCCTTCTGCACTGTAGGGATTCTATGAAATGACCAAATAACGTTGGTTGACGATTTATCGCAAACAGAAGTTGGCCAGAACACAGCGAGAACTTCTAATAAACTCTCCAGTCCAGAATGCTTGGGACTAAGTCACTTCTGGGTTTCGGAATTTTCTGGATTATAGAATGGCATTAGAATACCTAACTATAATTGTGCGAACTGGAAAACACCGTAGATATAAATATTTACCTGAAACATATATAAACAGCGATAAAACATTATAGAACTGTGATTAGAAATGGATTTACTTGTACAAATATAGTATATTCCATGTTTCCACTCCCAAAAGTGTTGTACCAAAATAATGTCAATGATGTCGAGGGAACAGGTCATTCCAAACACTGCTTTATTTCACCAGTAGTTGGAATTGAGAGCAGCTAGTTCTGGGTCCCGTGCGTTTGATGGGATTGGGCTGGGTGATGCTGATGGCGTGCATGCAGAGCATTTTCCAACTTCATCAAACATTTGCTGCAACAGCATTTGTTTCATGTGTTTTGGTCATTCCTTTATTAATTTCTCTTGGACCCTGTGCACATCCATTACATCTTGCTAGCTTATCAAACTTTGTTGCTCAAAAACGCGAATGAAGCGGGAGGCCAGATTTATGCCTCCTCCATGGTAATCTCCTTATCGTCCTTATGATTTCCACCTTTTCCAATATTGTAAGTGTAACATGCTTACATTTTGCTACACTTTTCTTAGATGCTTTGGTCAGGTTTAAAAAACAAACTATACCTGGGAGTGCTGTGGTCTGCTCAAAAGCACTGCTGCAAATGGACTGAAAGTAGAAAATGGTAAGCTATGGGGGAATGTGTTGACTGCCGCAAAGCTACTCAGCTCAAAATGTCCTGTGCTTCCATAGATCAGGTATGCCTTCTCAATTTGATGCAGTGTCAGAACAGTTGAGTGGCGAGTCCATTAGCTGCTTGGATCTGCTCAAAACATTTCTGGGCAACTGGTGTTTCAGAGCAATAGATTTCCAGACTGGAGAGGTTCTAATACAGTATCACAAAATCTTTTACGCCCACCTGAGAGAGTAGACAGAATCTCGGCTTAATATTTCATCCAAAAAAAATGCATCAGTACTGCACTGAAGTGCCAGCCTAGATTAAGTGTTCAAGTCTCTGAAATGGGGCTTGAACCCGCAACCTGATTGAGAGGCAAGAGTGGTACCAGAAAGTCAATTGTTACATGATTGAAAGAAATATCTTTTTAACATTTACAATTCTGAATGATAAGGAAATTCAGAATCTAACACGCATTATACAAAGGGCATATGTAATAATGGATCAGAAAGTAGATCATTGTTCATTATTAAAAACACTTTCAACCATCTAACTAAACCATTTATAGAACTTTCAGGTAATCTTTTACAGCATTAAAAGTTTGGTAGTTTATCAGTTTTTGGACAATGTAATTGATGCACACAATATTAGATTCATAATTCAGCATTGTAACTCCTAAAACAAACTTAGAAGGGGAATTCATTACTTTTGTAGGCATTGTATAAGTTTTGTCCAGTTTATTGTTGAGTTTTCATCCTACAGCATGGCAGCTCAATAACCGCTCAGCACACTAATGTCAATAATTAATTGTAGTGTGACCAACCCTAACAGCTTTTATGCTTTCGACAAGAGTCTCCTGACCTCTCACTTTTGTGATCTTATGTCTTTCTGGACTGTGATTTTTCTTTTAATTTCCCTTGCTCTGTCCGGCTGAAGATAGGAAGGGTAAAATCCTATGGAGACACAATGGAAGTACTCCATTAAAGCTATAAGCTGCATTTATACAGGATTGTTTACACAGCAAATATCCCAAGGTGTTTTACAGGAAAGGAAACAATAGGCAAGTGGAAGAATGGACAACTCGCTGTGGTGAAGTTATAAACTGAAGGAAGTTGCAAATAATATACTGGGCTAAAGTCATGGAGAATGCTGAAGACAAGAACCATATATTCACTAGATCTGAAGTGCAAATGATGGATGGGACTTCTGCCGGACACTGTGACACTAGCAGGATTTGAAATAAGCACAGAAAATGTTGGAAATAGGCAGCAGGTCTGGCAGCAACTAAGGAGAGAGAAACAGAGTTAACATTTCAGGTGGATGACCTTTCACCAGCAGGGTTTAAAGTTTACTAGGATGACAGGCCGATAAAGATGATGATGGAGAAATTGTACATAAGGGCGAGGTGATAAAAGTGTGATGAGGGTTCAAGAGTAATGGGGATGATCTGAGAAGCTGCAGGCATTATTTTGAGATGGAAATTAAGTCTTAGTAAACAGGCAGGAGGTTGGGCTTGAAGCTCAGCATTAGATTGAAAAGAATGCCCAGGACGAATGGGCTCTTTCTGCATTGTAGGGATTCTATGGTTTACATGGTCTAGTTCAGCCTGAGAAACCTAACCAGCACAAGGGATAGATGGATGGAGGGAACAGAACAGAGTTAGTTACAAGACAGAAGAAAGACTTGCATTCATTCAATGCCTTTTACAAACTCAGGACCTTCCAAAGCGCTTTACAGCTGATGAAATAGTTTTGAAACATATATATCATTGTAATTCATGAACTGCAGCAGCGGAATTGTCCCACAAAGAGCAATCAGATAAGTGACCAGATGTCTGTTTTGCTGGAGTTGCTTGACAGTTAAATATTTACCAGGACAGAGGAGTGAAGTCAGGCAATACCAAAAAATCACTGGCCTTTTTGATACTTAGCTGAAGAAAAGTTTTAACAAATAGCTAACTCCCAGACCTACATAGGCTGTGAATAGGAGAAGAAAATAAATAAAGGAACTATACTAGTGGACCAATGGAAACCAAGGGCGTTTTCTGATGTTCTAAGCCACTGAGCAGGAGTTCAGGGCGGATAGTGCTTGATGTCTGGAAATTAGAGTCAAGAATTTGGCAATAAGCTAATGTAAGGATCCTTATTCTATCTTGTACCCTGGAGAACAGCTGGAACACTGAAGAGAAATCAGAGTGAATTCCAGAGAGCTGTGACATACCTTTCGGGTTGGTCCCAGGAAAAGTGCATGAACCTTCAAGATTTTGAGAAATATGGGAACTATTGGTGGGGGGGAGGGGAATTTAAAAAAGTAGAACTGAGTTTGTAGCTTAAGTCTTTATAAGCTATAGCATTAAGTCAGTGGGATTTCCTTCTTTAATTATTGTTGATATACAGTTAAGTTTTTTGTGTTTAAAGCATGAAATCTTGTGCTGTAAAATAGAAAATACTGGAAAAGCTCAGTAGGTCAGGCAGCGTCTGTGGAGAGAAAAACAGAGTTAACATTTCAAGTACATATGACTCCTCTTTGGAGCTCAGGACAGGGAGAGATGTATAAAATTTTGTACTATATGAGCCCTTGTGTTGTAGTTCTGTTGGTTAATTGCTGGGTGTTTGGATTTCGTCTTTAAACATTAACAGTCCCTAACAGGATCATAACAAAATCAAGAAGGACTGCATGAAGATTAAAGTTTTGTCAGCATTGTATTAGTTACTAGTTAATACCTGTGAATATTTCTGCAAATCAAATTCCTTATTGAACAATGCTCTGTAATCTAAACAATAACAAGTTTCAGGAAGATGTTAAAGACTATGAAAGGTACTACATTTTCAAGGAAGGTTTTTGCTGTTCAGCAGTACGCAATTGCTGTGATAAGATTTTTACTTTAATAGAATCAATTACTACATTTATTGTAACAGAGTTAACTCGAATGCTGTGAAACAGTTTTCCATAACCTTCGTTTTCACTTCGGAAGTAAGATTCTCTTTTTTCAGCTGCTCAATCAGGTTTTCCATTCTCTTTAGCTTTGCTGCAGTCCCCTGTTCTTGTTGCTGCAGTTTTTTAATCTTCTTCTGCAACCTGAAAATCTTTTCCCAAAGCTGGGCCTTGCCAGTATCCTGTCTACAATATGAATGTTCAACTTGCAGAACTTCAGTGACTATGGACTGTTGATCATTCAATAATTGGTTCATTTCGAGCTCTTTTATTACTGTGAAGGGCTCAGCTGATGTGTCTTGAAAAACGTGCTCTGGATTTCCAGCAGACTGTGATAGAGCGATGTTACCTTCTAAATTCCTTTGGGATTGCTCATCACACTCTGCATTAGGAAGCGATGATTCTAATCTTTCACTAGTTGTTATTTCATCTGTTGCGACAGGATCAAATATTTCCAGATTTGTTTCTGATGTTCCTTTAGGCAAAATATCTTTCCTACGAATATATCGAGAACACAGTTTCTTCTTCTGAAAGATAAAGTTTTGGGGTTTTGATTTGTTAAAATTTATTCAATACAATGTCCTCAAACCTATTATGAAATAAGGTTTAATCTTACCTGTTGATGATTTGGAAATGAGAAAACGGTTGGTATAGCATGTCGCTTCAAATAACGGATACCCCAGCGCCATTCAAATGAATCTGCAGTAAAATGGTCACTACAAATGCATTGATGCTTAGTAGGGAACCAGTTATCCCGTTTCATATTTTTGATCCATTTGTGAAGTCTTTCCTTGTTTTGCAGTGGAAACCTTTATTAAAGAGAAAATAAAATATGTTTGCTACATTACTGGTTTATGTATGTTGTATTGTGAAGTTTATTCCTGAACTGCCGCTAATGTTAATGGGTAACAGTCTCATAGATTCATATTAAGACTATGTTTAAATAGATAATTCTAAACTTGTTCATTCAAGTGTCTTCTGCATGTTATGGTCCAGCATTAGGGTTGGTAAATAGTTAATGAACACATTTGTATTTGTAAAACATTGAATTTTTAAGTCAGTATCACAGAAATACGAATTCTACTTTCATGTATGTGAATTCAAGGCTGGGTAAATTTGCAAATATTGCTGCAGGTTGTGCCCCATGCTGATGAATCAAAATATAAGGCAGTGAATAATGTAAATATGCTTTTGGGTGTGTTTAGTAAATCAATTCAATTATAACATCATGAAAATGGAGTCTACTGAAAGAAATACCTTTTAAAATGTGATCATAATCATATACATTTGTTTACAAGATCCTTTATGTTCATCATGTAAATTATGTACTTTTTACTTTTCAAATGGGTGGTCCTTGTCTTGCAAACTTTCTGCCACTCCTGTCTTTTCTGACTGTGACTTTTGGAGCGCCCCAGTGCTTGAATATGATAATGGAAAGAACTAAGGAGCACACCACTCTCTGCTTGTCCCACTTTAATGATGTACCCAGTTGATCGTTGCAATCTAATATTAATTTTACGTTCTCCGTACAATTTACTGTCCAGTTTCAATCTTCAAAATTCTAAGATAGTCTATGGATGGATGTGCATGTGAATGATAGGTCACAACAAAACCACTCGTCACAATGCGATCATTTGTTTCTCTTTCTGGGCTCCCTGTAAGATTACTTGGACAAGCCAGTGACATTCTAGGGTGTTGCCAACGTTAACAAATACCGTTAACAATGATAACGACAATTATCTCAGTTTGAGCTATCAAATGGGGATGGATAAGAAATGACGAATGATGTATAAGATGAGAGGTCACACAACACCAGGTCACCTCACCTGATGAAGGAGCAGAGTTCTGAAAGCTTGTGATTTCAAATAAATCTGTTGGACTATAAATCTGGTGTTGTGTGACCTCTCATCTTGTCCAACCCCCCAGTCCAACACCAGCATCTCCACATCATGGCCACTGAGTGATGTATAAGTGGAACATTAGATTTTATTAAGAAATTATTTTTTTTATTGCAGTAAATCATGGCAAATAAAGTTAACATCACAACTTTCCCCACCCACTTTATGAGATTTATCTTCAATAAAAGCTCCTTTTATGTAGATTTAAGATTTTGGACATAAAGGAAAGAATTAAGACGGCTTCTGAACTTATACTAAAAAGAGCACAACAAGGTTGCATTCTGTCTCCTCATCTTTTCAACCTTTACAGTGAAATGATTATAAGACATGGTGTAGGCAGGTTCAATCAAGGCACTGAAAAGGGAATTAGGCTGTTGTTTGAAAAGGAAGAAAGTGCAGGGTTATGGAGAGAAGGCAGGAGAACAGCACAAAGTAAATTGCCCATTCAGAGAACTGGTACAGACACGATGGGCCGAATAGCCTCCTGCGCTGTAAAAATTTTATGATTCTGTGACATCTATCAAGAGTTGCCAGGAATTTCAGTGGGTGAACAGCATACAAATAATCTCGGATATGCAGATGACATATTAATTATGGCAGGTACAAAGAAAAATCTACAAACACTTCTAGACATAATTGTAACAAACACTAACAGATATGGATTATCATGAAACTTAGTAAACAGTATGCATGATAATATGAAAGAAAAAATTGACCACACCTAGATGCAAAATAATGTTGAAATCAAAAGAAACAAAACAAGTTGAATAATTTTCTTATCTGTGTAGCCGAATAACATCTGATGAGAAAAGTGGTCATAATATCAGGAAGTGCATAAAACTTGGAAAACAAACCTTCACAAAAATGTCAAGATTTTTTAGATATACCATCTCTATGGAAAGCAGAATGATATTACTAAAATGCTATGTCTGGTCAATGATACCAGATGGATGTGAAGCTGGAATATAAGCAGAACAATGGAAGATAAGTTAAAAGATAATGGAAATGTGGTTGCTGAAATGTTTGACGAGGATTAATTGGACAACATACACAACTAATGAAGAAATCTGAGGACAGCAGGCACACGAGAATGATCACCAAAGGACAACTACAATTCTTTGGGCATGTATTTAGGAGAGAGAAACTAAAATATCTTGTAGTTACTGGAAAAATTGTTGGTAGTGGAACAAAAGGGAGACAAAGGAAGAAATACATCGACAGCTCTTGAAGCAAAACAGGTACAAAATTTGAGATCAACCCCAAGATGTTGGCTGCTATAAGGACTATGAAAGTTGGAGAGTCATGATTGCTAACATTGTAAAACATGGCACCTGAAGAAGAGGTGGTATGGGGGTGAGTTTGGACATGGGAGGAAAATTTATTCTGCTAAAATGATTATGTTTTTGTATTTTGCTATCTGACAAACCTTTGAACTCAATCTACTAACAGCTGAAGGATTTCATGAATGATTGCCAGTCTTTATTAGAAAGTCTTAGAAGGTTCACATTCTGCTCATTTTGACACAAATTTTGTTAATGGTCCTGTGAAGCACCTCGAGATGTTCTACTATTGTATTTACTTTATAAATACAAACTGCTGTTATGGGAGAATTAATAGGATTTTGGAGCTTGAGTTATTCAGCCAGGGCGGCTTGGTGGCACAGTGGTTAGGACTGCTGCCTCACAGCGTCAAGGATCTGGGGTTCAATTCCTGGCTTGGGTCAATCTCTGTGCGGGGTCTGCATGTTCTCCCTGTGTTTGCATGGGTTTCCTCCAGGTGCTCTGGTTTCCTCCCACAATCTGAAAGACATGACGGTTAGGTGTATTGGCCATGCCAACCCTCAGTGTACCTGAACAGGCAGTGGAGTGTGGCGACTAGGGGATTTTCACAGTAACTTCATTGCTGTGTTAATGTAAGCCTACTTGTGACACTAATAAATAAATGACATTGCTGTCCTCTACTCCTCCCTATGTCTGCCCTCACATTATGTCCTCAACCCCCTGTGCTTGTACCTGTCTTTCTTCTCCTACTACCTTTGCTGTTCTGACCTCCAACATTTATTCCTTCACCTGGGTACTCTACCAGCTTTCCTGCTCTTGACCTGAATGCCTGTTCTTCCTATGTAAACATGTACATGTAAAACTTCAAGCTCTAAATCACACCAATACTCTGTAATAAAAACAAATTGACATCCACTCACTATTAAGTCAATAATCCTAATATATTATTCATCACATAACCTGAGACACTGGCTGACTCACTTGTTAGCAATGCCACAGGCTACCGATTGTGTGTATTGTAATATTTTGGCTTGAGCGGCAGATCTCAATTCATTGGTTTTACCTTGCAATTTCTACTATTCAAATGCCATGCATTAAATTTGCATCAACTCGAAAAATGGTGGTACATTGGAGGTGTCCTTCCCCCCTCCCCTTGTCTAAACTTTAATTAAGAAAAAAGTTGGCACGGCCTGACTGTCCTCTTCTGAACCCTGATGTCATTCCTGTATTTATGTAACCCGGCCCTTTACCCGAGGTCGCTCAGTAATGAGCATGTCAGTGCACACTCAGAGGGTGGCGATGCTGCTTGCCTTTTCTACTTACGGGTAAAAGCCCAACCTCTTCTGACTGTCGGACGATAACTGGCCACTTCGATTCGAGCAGCCTGCGGCCGCACAGTACCTGGGCATCTCCTCCGAGGATAACAAGGAGAAGGGCAGCGAGTGGCAAAGGGGGAGGCGCAGGCGCCCTGAATGCGGAAGTGAAATCACAAAGAGCGTCGAAGCGGGGCCGTGACGTGTTAGCTGGAGGCAGCCAATGAGTGAGTGATTCGTGGTGAAGGGGTTCTAGAACGCGGTGTAACAATTCAGGGTGTTTCCCGGAGCTGCCGGACTGGGGGACGCTGGCCAGGGGTGAGTGTCCTTCCAGGCTGCTTTCAAACTCTACCCTTCTTCTGTCCTGCCGCAGCAATATCTTCCTTGTTCGTGTCGGGTTTCGCTTTGTTTATATCTCCCGTTCTGAAATCACCATCCGACTCCTGTAGTGTGTTGCCTTGAGGCGCTTTGATGTTTTTTTATTAATGGCATAAGTGCTTTGTGTATGTCTATATGGCATAAGTGCTTTGTGTATGTCTATATGCCATAAGTGTTTTTTTCACTGTACCGTCTCTGTGTGTAACACTGCCGTGAGAAAACAGGCGTTTGCACAGCGCCCAGTTCCACCTCCTAAGCCTTGTGAAGTTAAAAAGGCCGAGAGTGTTGTTCCAAGCAGGCCCTGCCCGGTCAGCTGAGTTCTAAACCCTTCCAGGTCTGTGTGCTGCTGCTGAACTTTTCGCACCATCGCCGCATGAACGCATTGGGGAGAAAATCGTCGGCCCTGACGATCGTTTTCTGTCCCTTTCTCTGATCAAGATCGCTTCCTGTCTCGGTTGTAAGGTGGAACCTTGGCTTCCCTTTGCAACGGTACGATGTGGAGTTTGGTCCGAAATTACGGGCCCACCTTTTATCGAACATTGCGTGGAGCTGCCGACTGACCTTTGGTTCAAAGATTGAAATGTGATCTTTTTGCAATTGATGGGGGTGTCGTGTTGCCTTTTGTTTTAGCAGTTTGGATCTTACTGCACTTAACAGTTAGACTAGAATAGAGCACTTGCTCTATTTTAACACTTAGCAGAAAATGTATTAATTTTAAATTGTGCCCTTATATAATCGGCAAAAGATTAGGAAGGTCGCCTAACTTTTTTAACCCCATATATTTGCCCTTGGCGACCCAGAACAATGGGGCAGTTACCACTCTTATATTCTGTAAATGTTGGTATGTGCATAAAATGCTTTGGGTGAGAGTATGTTGAGTTCTGTCTCCTGTGGTGTGATGTGGGAGTGATAGAAACCATAGAAAAGTTACAGTATAGAAAGAGGCCATTCAGCCCAGTGTTGTCCTTTCTAATTCCACCTTCCAGTAACCAGCCTTGAGAGTTACAGCACTTCAGGTGTAGAGCCTGCTACCTTTGTTAAATTAGTCAAATGATGCTTCAGGCAACTATTTCCGTACACCTACCACCCTTTGGGTTAAAAGTTATTTTCTAATATCTCCTCTAATCCTTCTATCAATCACCTTAATCCTGTGCCCCTGGTAATTGATCCCTCTGCTGGGGGAAACAAGTATTTCCTGTCTAGGCTGTTCATCAGTTTGTACACTACAGCTAGGTTACCCCTCAGTCTCTTTTCTCAGGAAAATAATCCTAGCCTACTCAATCCTTCCTCATAGTTACACTTTTCAAGCTCTGGTAACACTTTTGGAAATCATCTCTGTCATCTCTCCAGAGCAAAGATATCCTTCCTGTAATGTGGCAACCGGAACTATGCACAAACTTCCAGCTGTGGCCTAACCAATGATTTTTGCAGTTCCATCATTACATCCCTGATTTTGTATTATATACCTTGTCCAATAAAGGATAGCATTTTGTACACTTTTCTTTACCATCTTTTCTGCCCTGTCCTGCCACCTTCAGGGACCTGTGGACATGTACTTCAAGATTGCTCACTCCCTCTATCCCTCTCACTATCCTCCCATTTGTTGAGTATTCCCTTGCTTTGTTTGCCCTCCCCAAATGCATTAGTGCACACTTCTTTGGATTGAATTCCTACTAGCAGCCTTGACTGTCACTGCTGCTCACTCTCCAAGTCTCCTACTCCTTATTGATGACTTTGCCTGTAAACACATGCCCATTTCCCTCATACCCACCAATGGACTGGCACTAGGACTACAAAAAAGTGTCCCAACACTGAGCCCTGTGGAACACCACTGGAAACTGGTTTCCATTCACAAAACCATTACCCTTTGTTTCCTGTCACTGAGCTGACTTTGGATCCAATTTGCCACGTTCCCCTGCATCCCGTGGGCTTTCAACTTTTCTAAACAGTCTGCCACGTGGGACCTTGTCAAATGCCTTACTAAAATTCATGTAGATGATATTCACTTTACTGCCATCATCAATCTTGTTGTTTCCTCAAATTCAGTTAAGTTGGTGAAACACAACTTTCCATACCAAAAGCCTGCTGACTGTCCCTGATTAATCCATGCCTTTCTACGTGACAGTTTATCCTGGCTCTCTGAATTGATTATAATAATTTGCCTACGACTAAAGTCGTGCTGACTGGCCTATATTGACCCACCCTCGCCGAACAATATTGCCGACCTCCAATCCTCTGATACCTTGCCTGTATCTCATGAGGATTGCAAAATGATCTTCAGGACATTTTGCCATTTCCTCCCTGGCCACCTGGGGATACAGTCCATCTGGTGCTGATGATTAATCCAATTTCAAGATGTCAGTCCCTCCAGTACTTCCTCTTCCGCTTCTTACATCTAATATTTTGCACTCATTAATGAGAATGCCTGCATCATATCTCTCTTTTGCGCAGATAATGTACTGATTAAGAACTCTGTCCACATCATCCTCTTCATCACATAAATTACCTTCTACATCCTTGATAGGTGCTGTCCCATTTTCTTGGTTGAAAAAAAGTATATGAAGAGGAATCTGGGACAAATGTTGTTGTAAACAACTTTTACTGAACACTACTGTAGAAACATAGTCAGGTACATTACAACCTTCTCAGGACATGTAGGGATGGGCAATAAATTTGACCTTGTCAGTATCCCCCACAATTTTACAATGAATGAAAAGCAGAAAGTCAGTGGTGAGAGTTTCCTCTTGTAGAGACACCACATTGTTATTTAATAGAACTAACTGAGTTCCATTCTCTCCCATCAATGCTTTTTCAATTATACTTTTTTAAAATTGGGAATCCGAACCCTATTTGAAAATGCCATTGTATCAGCGATTGTCCCAAAAATGCTAATAGCTAGATAGGAAAGAAAAATCTGAGTCGAAGCATAATGCACAAAAGTTTTTTTTCCAGGTAAGTCACATAGCACTATTGGGTATTTTTCCCACTTGGGCTAGTAGTGGCTTTTAGAACTTGAATTTTTGAGATATGGCTTGCTCCTAAATAGTTACAGTATTCAGTACAATTGACCATATCAGCATCGCTAAGACTTTCTATCACGTGAATGTAGAAGTGTGCATAATATCTATTAAGTATTCATATTTTTGAGAAATCATCCTGGAATTTCCTGAACATTGTTGGTATAAGTGATATTTTTGGAAGGCAACTTCTGAATAATTGGTTTAAGCTGAAAAGTTGGTACGTGTGAATTTCCTTGATTACTGGAGCGCTTCCAAGATGCTTTCCATCAAAACCCACAGCTCCAATCCTCCCATGCACAAAGGTAACGGGCTGGTATAAATTTACACCTAAAAATGTCGGTGCAAAGTCATCTGATAACAAGTACATTGAGGTTTTTGGAGTATGACAATTTTCCTTTTTTATATTTCAGAGAGACTTGCGCCAAACTTAACCAAAGTCTGGTCCCAGTGTGTAGCCTATTTCCCCTCCCACTTCCACCTTGTTTTGCATTGGTATTTACGTTACATGAGCTTCCCAGGAAATTTGAGCATGTACTTGCATTAAATCCTTCTATGTCACTGTGGGCAATGTAAATACGATTGAAGAAATTACAGGCCTTACTGAAGAGGATCTCTGTCGTATTTAAGTGTGTTTTTGAAATATTGAAATACATGGATACATCTTGTTTGTCTTTTCTAGGAAATCTCGACAATGGCGGCAGCACACTCTGTTTTTGCTTTTGCTGTCTGTTTTCTAATGATATCTGAATTTATACTGGCGAAGAAGGATTATTATGAAGTTTTGGGTGTGCCAAAAAATTCATCTGACCGTCAGATCAAGAAGGCTTTTCACAAGCTCGCAATGAAATACCATCCAGATAAAAATAAAAGTCCAGATGCAGAGGCAAAGTTTAGGGAAATTGCTGAAGGTGGGTGTGTTAAATAGCTCTTCTATGTGGCTCTTTTAACATAGTTTTACCTTTTCATTGGTTTGTCTATACTTTTAGAAGTTGCTAGTCATTAGAAAGATCACAACCACCATCAGCTCCTATCAGAAACTCTATACCTTTGGCAACAAATCTATCCCCTTCTCTGGCCACTATTTTGAACCACACCACACTTTCCCCAACTCCAGCATCTAATTTAATCCTGAGCTGAGCTGAACTCCATTAGAAAAGTAGCTTGCTTCCACGTCTGTAATATTGCCCAGCATTACTCTGTCTCACCTCTCTGCTGCTGATCTTTTCTTCCGGGCCATAGTCATCTCCAGGTTCAAATACTCTCCTGACCCATTTCTTTTATCTTTTCATCACCCTTTGTAAACTACAGTCCATTCGCTCCTTGCATCTATCCCACACCTGAGCCTGTTTACCTTTCACTTCTGTCTTTGCTGATTTACATTTACTTCTGAACCCCCAGTGCTTCCAATTTAAAATTGTCCCCTTTTGAGTTTGAATCTTTTCATACCCTTTTCCCAATATTGCCTTTAACCTCCTTCACTTTCGAACGCATACAAAAAACTCAATTTCTTTGGGCCGCTGTGTAGTCCCTTCACCTTGCCATTGTTGACTGTGCATTTGGTAGTTTAATCTCGTGCTTTGAAATGCTTTTTGCTGGATTTCCTTTTTAACACCCAACTTAAAACCTACATTTAAAGAATATTTTGGCCTACTATTATTTCCTTTGGTGCATTGCTCTCTCATCTGTGTCGTCGGAGCTATATAAAGACAACTTTGCTGCTTTATTAAAAAACTGTTTTGCTTTTGCAGCATACGAGGTCCTTTCAGATGATAAGAAAAGGAAAGAATACGATCAGATGGGACATCAGTTTTTCAATGCAGGCAGTGGTGGCCATCACGCCCATTCTTTCAATTTCAACTTTGATGACTTCCTTAAAGATTTTGACTTTGATTTTGGCCACAGAACACATCACAAGAAACACTTTGATAGCCACTTCAGGGCACACCAGGAGGCGCACAATGCACACAGATTTTCCTTTGGCGATGGACAATTTCCATTTGGAGGAGGGTTGTTTGACGATGGATTTGAAGATATGGAAAAGATGTTCTCGTTCAGCAGTTTTGGCAGCACACACAAACACACAGTGAGAACTGAGAAGTTTCAAAACTCCGGCAAGCAGCACTGCAAGACTGTTACACAGCGCAGAGGAAACATGGTGACCACATACACAGACTGTTCAGTGCCGTAAACTTGCTAAATATACACGATTGTAACAGCATGGTTTACTTGACATCTTTTATGTCATGGCCTGTTTCCCAGGCGGAAGTGTCAAGAAAGGCAATATCTGAGCTGACTTGCACAAAAATAATGCTTTCCTGTTAGTCTTTGTGAACCTTCTAAAAATGTATTGGGTGCAATGGGCTAATTCCAGCTAGAAACTGTTCTTAGCCTTTGCAGTAACCATTTTCTAGCTTAGTAATTCCAAGCACATGTTGTTTAATAAATAAAAAGCAATAGTAAGAATAATTTGATGTATGAGCTAGCACAGGAGGCAGCAGGATTAAATGAAATAATGGTGAAACAGGTTATTCTGTAACATTAAGACATTTGTTTAATCCCAATGTATTGAATGGCTTTAATTTCGTTTTGAGGACAGATTTGTATCTTGCAATGGCTAATGAAGGCAGAATAGCTTAACCTTGTTACAAGCTTATCTATCATTTTATTATCAGGATCTATGCGGTTTCCTAGAATCCACAATTCAGTTTCTATAGTATCAGTGCTGAGCCTATGCCTTATTTATTGTTTTCGTTTCTGTTTAAATATCTTCATAGTTGCCTCTAACTTAGGCTTTGCTGTGTTGCTCTGACATTTTGGGCTTTGGTCGTTAATAAGAAATGTAGTGAAACAACACACACTATAAGGATAGGCCTCACGTTTGAATCTGGATCATAAACTTGTAGACTTTTGTGTTGGTGTGGAAAATCACAACATTTAATTAAAATTTGTTAGCTTCAATGTACACAGTGTGATACAGTTTGAAAATAAAATTATAGAAGCTCAATTCCTTCAAAGCTCATCAAAGTGCAGGCCACATAATCCCTTTTGGTGCTATAAAGTTGATTTTTTTCTTAATATTGTGCTTTGAGTTTAATTTTTGAGCTACCCTTAAACCACCTTGGATTAAGTGCTAACAATAATACATTTTTACAGAATGCTTTATGTAATTACAAAAACCTACTTTTGGAAAGTGTGATTGGATGAGGGAAAGCCCCAAACCTCACTTAGTTCCTTTTAGCCTTCTGTAATATTCAGAAGGCAACATTGAAAAGCTAACAAAATGAAATGATTTCTAAATGATGATTGTTCTCCACTAACCTGTACTCATGATATTTGGCAAACCTGTATCTTATGCCATGTGATATTTTTGTTATATTCAGGTTTTATTCTTGCCATGTGTTCCCCATTGTCTTTTGAAAATTTATAAAATCTGATTACCTCATTTCACTGTCTTGACAATCTGCGTACTGTCAAGTGTGCAATATTATTATACAGACTTCTCTCTGCATTACAGGTGTTGTGTAGACTCCATTAGTTTATTAAAATTTGTGAAATCTGTGTCCAAAATGTCTTGCACTTTTCCAAAAGACATTTTGTTTAATAAATCCTGTTGCTAAAACTTGGTTATTAAAAAGAATGCTTTCCCATTAGTCAGTTCTTTTTAACAGTCAAATTGTGGCATTAAGCAAAGACTTCCTGCAGTCGTTCACATTACATGCAAGGGAGTTTTATTTTATCGTCTGTACCCTCTGCCAAAGCTTTAATGGAAAGGCCAATGTGCAGTATTTGTCCTTGGCATTGTTTACACGTTTCACCATTTTAATAGCTCGCTCTGCACTATTCAGTTACAGAATGTAGAATTGTTACAGGACAGAAAGAGCCCATTCAGCCCTGTGTGCAGTCTCATCATTTTTTCTATTTGGATAAAGCCCAGAATTGAATCTGTCTTCTAAATCTTAACTGCGTGGTGTGTATAAGAAAGAAAATCCTGCTTTTGCTATTGGTAATCACCTTACATCGGTGTCCTCCGATTCTCGACCCTTCTCCCAGTCGAATTTGTCTCGACCCTTCTTCATTTTAAGCACTTGTATCAAACCTCTATCTGCATAACTGAAGTTCCTCATCCCTGGAACCATTTTATGAATCTTTTATGCATCCATTCCAAAACCATCGCATCCTAAAGTGTGGTGCCCAAAATTGGACATGCTATTCCAGTTGAGACCAAGCCAATGTTTTATAAAGGTTCATCATAACTTTGTTACTTTTGTACTCTACACCTCCAAAAAGTCCAGATCCCACATGCCTTTTTGCCACCTTCAATCACTTGCGCACATATATGTCCAGATCGCTATCCTATGTTTTATACGCCTCCTTGTCCTTCCTACCAAAATGCATTACTTACAATTCTCTGCATTAAATTTCATCCGTCACAGATCTGTCCATTCCACCAACCTGGGTCCTCCAGAAATCCACTACTATCCTCAGAATCCAAAGTACTTTCTAGCTTTTGTGTTATCTGCAAGTTTGAAAGTTGTGCTTTGTAAATGCAAGTTTAGGTCATTAAATCAAGAGCAGTGGTCTGAGCACTGACCCCTATAACACTCCACTTGCATAATTCCTTCCAGTCCAATTAAACAACGAATCAAGACTGCTCTGTCAATTTTTTTATCCATGCTGCTACTGTCTCTCTCATCCCACAAGCTTCAACTTTGCTCGGAAGCCCATTATATGGCAATTTATCAAACTTTTTGGAAGTCCATGTATACCATATTAACTATATTACCCATATCAATTCCTGCAGTTATCTTGTTTTAAAAGAAACCTCAACTGTAAGTTAAACAAGATTTGCCCTTAATAAAGTTTTGCTGGATTTCCTTAATTAATTTACCCTTCAAGTGACTTAATTTTGTCCTGGTTTAGTTTATAAAACCTTTCCAGCTACTGCAGCTAAACAGACTGGTCTACCTCAAAACTCTTCTTCTCTACACTTATACTGTCCCCATCTATATGCAGGTAGTGAAATTTCCCATTATCACCCACTATAAGGTGGTACTATTGCTTCTTAACAGCTCAAATAGATTGTCCTTGACCCCTCCTGAATATCTTTCTTCAGCATGGTACTGCTACCCTCCACCATTCGCCTCCGAGAAGCTGCATTTATTATCTTTTGAGGCTTGCTTTGACTAGAGTGGCAATCTGCCTTTGCCACTGCCACAGAACTCGCAAGAAATCCTCAACGGCTAACGGTTAAAAAATATCTCCTTTATGTGAGCAATCCTTTTTGATGCTGCATCTGGAATATGTGTTCGGACAAACTGTGTGACTGTTGGCCACAAACCTGACCTTGCAAATCTTAGAATGGATTTACAGGCTGGAAGTACATGGGGGAGCTGCATCCAAGCCTGGTGTGTGTGTGTAGGGGTAGGGAGAGTGAGAGTCCCAGAGCCTGGTACATACATCCAAGCCTGGTGTGTGTAGGGATAGGAAGAGCAAGAGTCCCAGAGCCTGGCATATACACCCAAGCCTGGTGTGGGTAGGGAGAGTAAGAGTCCCAGAGCCTGGCACATACACCCAAGTCTGGTGTGTGTAGGGGTAGGGAGAGTAAGAGTCCCAGAGCCTGGTACTAACTGATATCCGCTACTCCTTTCATTGATATTGACACACACACAAAGTAACAATTTGGTCAATCGTGTGACAGTCGGCTCTCATTCCAGCAATCCCATTGGCTGCAACACAACCCAGAGTGGGCGGGACTATTCAATTCGCGGTACTTTCATTGGTCACTGAGTCCCAGGCAGACAATGGGACGTGTGCTGCGATTGGCCCGCATTACCTGCTGTTCATTGGTTACAATCATCGTGACCAATCGTGTCCTGCCTGGTTTCTGGAGGTACCAATCACAGAGCAAAAACTCAGGGGTTTTCTGGGCAACGATTGGTCCTTAAGAACAAAGAGACTGAAAGCTTCATCTGTCATTGGTCGGTGTTAGCTGCAGCTAATCAGTCCCTGTTAACAGAAATGACAATTGGTGACAATGCTGAGAGCCTGGGCTCACCCAGTGTTCAGATATACTGGCAGCTGATGACTATACAATTGAGTTGTTTTATGGTTCTGGCATTGACACATACTTAATTGTGAGCCCTTCACCGAGTCACTGATTTTAATTGTCTGCTGTCTGGCAATTGGCAGCGCTGTGCAAATGTTTCGATTTGGTGTAAATAGCAGGTGATGGTTTCGATCCATCAAGCTCTAGGTTGTGGACACGCTTCCACTGTGCCACTCAGCTCCGTGCAGGGGGATTGTTTCTGGTTAATCCATTATCAGAATTGTACAGCTAAACTTTAGCTTTTCCAAAATTCTGTTGCCTGTAACTTAAATCACACCGAGTGCTGGTCACCCATCACTCCCACTAAAATAGAAGCAAAATATTGCAGATGCTGGAATCTGCAACAGAAACTGCTGGAAAATCTCAGCACGTCTGACAGCTGTGAGATTTTCCAGCAGTTTCTGTTTTACCCACTGACCCACATTGGCTCCAGTGCTTCGAAAGGCTAGTCAAGGCACAAATCAATTCCAGCCTCCCGGGCTGCCTGGATCCACCACAGTTTGCCTACCGCCGCAACAGGTCCACAGCAGACGCCATCTCCCTGGCCTTGCACTCAACCCTGGAACACCTAGATAACAAAAACACCTATGTCAGACTTGTTTTTATTGACTATAGCTCAGCCTTCAACACCATTATTCCTACGAAACTCATCTCCCAACTACATGGCCTGGGCCTCAGCTGCTCCCTCTGCCATTGGATTCTGAAGTTCCTAACCCACAGACCACAATCAGTAAGGATAGGCAACAACACCTCCTCCACGATCATCCTCAACACTGGCACCCCACAAGGCTGTGTTCTCAGCACCCTACTATACTCCTTATACACCTATGACTGTGTGGCCAAATTCCAGTCCAACTCGATTTTCAAGTTTGCTGATGACACTACCGTAGTGGGTCGGATCTCAAACAATGATGAGACAGAGTACAGGAATGAGATAGAGAATCTGATGAACTGGTGCAGCAACAATAATCTCTCCCTCAGTGTCAACAAAATGAAGGAGATTGTCATCGACTTCAGGAAGCGTAGAGGACAACATGCCCCTGTCTACATCAACAGGGACAAAGTAGAAAGGGTCGAGGTTTTAGGTGACCAGATCACCAACAATCTGTTCTGGTCCCCCATGCCAACACTAGTTAAGAAAGCCCACCCAACGCCCCTATTTTCTCAGAAGACTAAGGAAATTTGGCATGTCAGCTACGGCTCTCACCAACGTTTACAGATGCACCATAGAAAGCATTTTTTGTGGTTGTATCACATCTTAGTATGGCTCCTGCTCTGCCCAAGACCACAAGAAACTAAAAAAGATCTTGAATGTAGCCCAATCCATCACACAAACCAGCCTCCTAAGCATTGACTCTGTCTACACTTGCCATACCTCGGCAAAGCAGTCAGCATAATTAAGGATCCCATGCACCCTGGACATTCTCTCTTCCACCTTCTTCTGTCGGGAAAAAGATACAAAAGTCTGAGATCACGTACCAACCAACACAAGAACAGTTTCTTCCCTGCCGCCATCAGACTTTTGAATGGACCTACCTGGAATTAAGTTGATCTTTCTGTACACCCCAGCTATAACTGTAACACTACATTCTGCACTCTCTAGTTTCCTTCTCTATGAACGGTATGCTTTGACTGTATAGCATGCAAGAAACAATACTTTTCACTGTATGCTAATATATGTGACAATAATAAATCAAATCAAAACTCCAGCAACATTGCAATTTAATAATTCTCACCCTTCCATTCGTATTCCTCCACGGTCTCATCTCATCTTACCTCTGGGACCTCCTCCTGTCCTACAATGCTGCAAAACACTCCATTCCTTCAATTTTGGTAAGTCTCACAACACCAGGTTAAAGTCGAACAGATTTATTTGGAATCACGAGCTTTGGACCGCTGCTCCTTCATCAGGTGAGTAATTCCAAACAAACCTGTTGGACTTTAACCTTGTGTTGTGAGACTTCTTACTGTGCCCACCCCAGTCCAACGCCGGCATCTCCATATCATGGCTTCAGTTCTGGTGTTTTGCCTATTCTTGGTTTACATCATTGGCAATTTGTTCTTCAGCTAGCAATGCTCTTAAGCTCTGGAATTTTCTCCACTTTTCCTCCTTTATTTTGTTCCTTAAATTTTTTTAACCAAAAGTTTGGTGACCTGCCTTTTTCTGTGGCTCAGTTTAGCATTTTGTCTACTAAAACCCACGTGAATTTTCATGGGACACTTAACGATATTATATAAAGGAAAATTGCAATTGTTGCAGCCGACATAACTCAATTAATTGCTTTATTTGCAAAAAGGCTATGATAAGGAAAGGTCGAACTTGCATTTATCGCCCAACCTCATTTTACACTGTGTGAAGATCTTTTTGAAGTGTAATCACTGTTCTATTGTTGTAATTGTGCATTGCTTCATCGCCCAGAATTTTAAAAAAGTTTGTTCGTAATTATGCAGAATTGTGTAGATGTATTTTAACAGTAATTAAAGAGGAATAAAATTGTATTCACTCAGCTGTTCTGAACATTTCTGGCTGTTACAACATCCAGTAATTGCTCATGAAGTAAATCACAGTAAGACTACTTCTTGTCAATGTTGTCATTCAATCTTTCATGTGAGCATATTGCTGCATATATAACATTTAAACAGTGTTGAAATAAAATAAATGCTGCCAATTTTGGTGGCTGCTCCTATGACATCCTGAATGAAATACATTTTATTTTCCCTTTCATTATGAAAGGTATCTTTATGTGATATAGCATTAATGCAAAGCTAAACTGTAGCAACCGTAACATGAAATGGGCTAGATAAGCATATGTATATTCCAATGTTATTCTGTTCCAAATGTCAGGAGGAAGTTAAGCAGAAAATTTGCATTTCTTCAGTTGTGAAACAGAAACAGCAACAACTGGCCTCCTTAGATATGCTCAGGTACACATGGAGGGATCATGAAGTAGGGACAGAATGGCTGAGGCTTTGTTGGGACAATCTTTGTTCGTCCAACTGGAACTGAAGCATCCAGCATGTTAACAACCTGGTAAAGAATGCCTGTGCTTAGCACTTTGCACATTGCTATTTAGATGATCAAGAATATTAAAGGAAATCATTGCCAGCAAAAAACCCAAAATCTAAAAGCGACATTGAACCAAAGGAATTTAGCATATCCCTCTAACAATTGGGTGTTCTACATTATCTAACTGGATGAATAATTTACACATCATAATTCCTCCAAACTTTTCTCAGTCTTTTATGGGATTTTTCTTTCCTGAGTCAGGCTGAATCACTTAATTTAATACTTTGCCTATTAACTGATGATTAGGAACATTGATTGTTCTATTCAGAAAGGGAAGCTGATGATCAAGTCTCAACAAGAATGCGCAGAACATCACCTTCTACAATAAGGACCATGTGGCTCCCCAAGAACTATTGGCTAAAGAAGTCCAAAGATGTGCGGGTTAGGTTGATTGGCCATGCTAAAATTGCCCTTAGTATCCTGAGATGCGTAGGTTAGAGGGATTAGTGGGTAAATATGTAGGGATGTGGGGGTAGGGCCTGGGTGGGACTGTGGTCGGTGCAGACTCGATGGGCCGAATGGCCTCTTTCTGTACTGTAGGGTTTCTATGATTTCTATGATTAGGTGCTATAATTTGGCAAGATTGTACATTGAAAGAACAAAGGAATTAAATTCCATTATAGTAGGTCAGAGAGTCATAGAGTCATAGAGGTTTACAGCATGGAAACAGGCCCTTCGGCCCAACTTGTCCATGCCGCCCTTTTTTTTTAAACCCCTAAACTAATCCCAATTGCCCGCATTTGGCCCATATCCCTCTATACCCATCTTATCCATGTAACTATCTAAGTGCTTTTTAAAAGACAACATTGTACCCGCCTCTACTACTACCTCTGGCAGCTTGTTCCAGACACTCACCATCCTCCGTGTGAAAAAATTGCCCCTCTGGACACTTTTGTATCTCTCCCCTCTCACCTTAAACCAATGCCCTTTAGTTTTAGGCTCCCCTACTTTTGGGAAAAGATATTGACTATCTACTGATCTGTGCCCCTCATTATTTTATAGACCCCGAGAAGATCACCCCTCAGCCGCCTACGCTCCAGAGAAAAAAGTCCCAGTCTATCCACTTATAACCCAAACCATCAAGTCCTGGTAGTATCCTAGTAAATCTTTTCTGCACTCTTTCTAGTTTAATAATATCCTTTCTATAATAGGGTGACCAAAACTGCACACAGTATTCCAAGTGTGGCCTTACCAATGTCTTGTACAACTTCAACAAGACGTCCCAACTCCTATATTCAATGTTCTGACCAATGAAACCAAGCATGCCGAATGCTTTCTTCACCACTCTGTCCACCTGTGACTCCACTTTCAAGGAGCTATGAACTTGTACCCCTAGATCTCTTTGTTCTGTAACTCTCCCCAACGCCCTACCATTAACTGAGTAAGTCCTGCCCTGGTTCAATCTATCAAAACGCATCACCTCGCATTTGTCTAAATTAAACTCCATCTGCCATTGGTCAGCCCACTGGCCCAATTGATCAAGCTCCCATTACAATCGGAGATAACTTTCTTCACTGTCCACTATGCCACCAATCTTGGTGTCATCTGCAAACTTACTAACCATCCCTCCTATATTCTCATCCAAATCATTAATATAAATGACAAATAACAGTGGATCCAGCACCGATCCCTGAGGCACATCGCTGGTCACAGGCCTCCACTTTGAAAAACGACCCTCTACAACCACCCTCTAGCTTTTGTCAAGAAGTCAATTTTGTATCCATTTAGATACTTCACCCTGGATCTTGTGAGATTTAACCTTATGTGACAACCTACTTGTCAAAGCCCTTGCTAAAATCCATGTAGACAACTGCACTACCCTCATCTACCTTCTTGGTTACTCCTTCAAAAAACTCAATCAAATTTGTGATTTTCCACTCACAAAGCCACGCTGACTGTCCCTAATCAGTCCTTGTGTCTCTAAATGCCTGTAGATCCTGTCTCTCAAAATACTTTCCAACAACTTACCCATCACAGATGTGAGGCTCATTGGCCTGTAGTTCCCAGACTTTTCCCTGCAGCCCTTTTTAAACAAAGGCACAAAATTTGCCACTCTCCAAACTTCAGGCACCTCACCCGTGACTATCGATGATTCAACTATCTCGGCTAGGGGACCCGCAATTTCCTCCCTAGCCTCCCACAATGTCCTAGGATACACTTCATCAGGTCCTGGGGATTTGTCTACCTTGATGCGCTTTAAGGCTTCCAGCACCTCCTTCTCTGTAATATGTACACTCCTCAAGACATCACTATTTATTTTCCCAAGTTCCCTAACATCCATGCTTTTCTCAACAGTAAATATTGATGAGAAATGTTCATTTAGGATCTCACACATCTCTTGTGGATCCGCACATAGGTGATCCATCTTTTCCTTTTATTACTGAATATAATTTAAAAGGTCTACCGATCATACAGAATTATAGAGTCATAGAGCAATACAGCATGGAAAGAGGCCCTTTGGTCCAATCGGTCCATGCCGACCACGGTGCCCTCCCAACTATTTCCAATTGTCCGTGTTTGACCCATGTCCCTCTAATCCTTTCCCATCCATGTATTTATTCAAATGATTTTTAAATTTTGCTGTTGAACCTGCCTCAACCACATTCTCTGGCAGCTCATTCCATATTCGCACTGCTCTCTGCATGAAGAAATTGCCCCTCAGGTCCCTTTTAAATGTTCCCCTCTCACCTTAAACCTATGCTCTCTAGTTTTCAATTCCCCTTCCCTGGGAAAAAGACTATGTGTGTTAATCTTATCTATGCCCCTCATGATTTTATACACCTCAATAAGTCACCCCGCATTCTCCTACGTTCCAAAGAATAAAATTCTAGCCCGGCCAACCTCTCCCTATTAGTCAGGCCCACTCGTCTTGGCAACATCCTTGTAAATCTTCTTTGCACTCTTTCCAGTTTATAACGCACAAAGTAGTGTTTAACTGTAAAATTTGAGCAAGATTCAAAAATTTATCATTATGGAGTCATCAGCCTTTGACATTGGTGAAACACACCCCACAACATGTCAGAGCAGCATGACGATGGTCAGAGTCTTTGGCCCTGATTTTACTGGTACGCCCGCCCCGATTCCGGGGTGGGCCAGGCTCGCAGAATGGCATTCTCTGTTGGCCTCGGGTGCGATTTTACGAGCCTCGAGCGGGCGTGCCGGTAAAATTCTGGCCAAATCTGTATGTGTGTGTGCATCTGTGTTTATAACATATACAAAAACATCAAAATACACAATGTGGGAAATCGTGTTTAATTACCTCAAACTGGAGATATTTCTATACATTATTGCAGTAATCTTATATCCATTGTCAAGGATATAAAAGAATGACCTTGAATGGATGTTTGAACTCTTACAACATTATTTAGTTCAAAACATAGATCATGCTCATGGTCCACCACGACCACAAGATGGCAGTCATATATTATAGAACCCAACACTGATTGGCATCCATATAAGAAAATAAATTTGATGCACTGAACTATTTATTGATCATCTCCTCTTCACTTTCTAGCAAACAACAGAGCGGATTTGAATTACTAAGCAGAGTGCTCTGTCCAGCCGTCTGATCCATCTTCAGACTGAGGCCTCATCAAGATGCCACTAGTCAACCGCACGTATCAAAGGGATCAACTGCTGCAGCTTATCAGTCCTCATTGGACCAATGCAATGACAGGCAGCCGGAAAGGTAACCCAGCTAAAGGCAGCTAGGTCCTGGGTATGGGTGCAAGCATGAGCAGACAATAGGAGTCCATATTATTAATTTGGAGAATAGAGGACTGCTCCTGCTCCTTTTAGACCTAGGTGTATTTGGTAATAAGGGCCATACTGCCACATTAGGCAGATGGTGGAAAGTATAGTCAGATAGGGAGGCTTCTGTAAGGCGGAAAATATTTCCATCTCAGAGTCAAGTTTTCACGTGCTTGATTTTAACTCTGTGTAAGTAAGTGGGTTTTGAAGAGTTAAAATCTGTTCCATGATGTCAAAACAATTACCCACAATTAGGTTATGGATGGTAAGGGATGGGGGAAACTCTGGGACGAAATTCAGATAGGCTGCGTGCTTGTTGAACAATCACCCACGGGCAGAATCCAAGATGGTATTGGTGGGTGGAGTGAGCAGGATGGGAAGGAATTTGGCAGGATTAGCCTACAGAGGGCAAAAAGTAGGGATGGTCTGTGAGAGAGGAAGATGTGGAAATTTGGGATTTATGTATATATGGAGGCACCAATAGATCCTTTGGAAAAAGCTAAGAGAGGTATAGAAGTGATGCACATTCAAATGGGACTCAAATCTGGCATATTTTCCAGGCAAACCAAAAACAGGGGAGTAGTGACCAGCTTGCAGAATGGATTAGAGGAGAGTGGTGGACAGAGGCAAAATACCCAAAAGGAAATTAAAGATGGTGGAATGAATGACAAAAAAAGGAGAAGAAAGCAAAGAATGGCCCAAGAAAAGGTGATAGAAATCTGTAACAACAAACACATTGTGCCACAAAATGGTTAGAGAGAATTTAAGTTATACAGGCGTGGCAAATAACGGATAGATATGTCCTAGCCATAAACAGGGGACAAGAACAAGATGAGAGCGTTCAAAGTCTGAGCCCATACCTAACTGTGTTGCACATTCTTGATGTGGCATGAAAAATATGACCATGCAAAAGTTTTGTTTCACAAGCACAAATGTAAAACTATATAAGACTACTAATCCACCCAAGTTAAGGAATGAGGCTGTTAATATGAATAACAAATTGGGCGGCACAGCAGCACGGTTGTTAGCACTGCTGCCTCACAGCGCCAGGGGACCCAGGTTCAATTCCGGCCTCGGGTCACTGCCTTGTGGAGCTTGCACATTCTCCCTGTCTCTGCGTGGGTTCCCTTTGAGTGCTCTGGTTTCCTCCCACAGTCCAAAGATGTGCGGGTTAGGTTGATTGGCTATGCTAAATTGATCCTTGAGTCAGGGAGTTAGCAGGGTAAATATGTGGAATTATGGGAATAGGGCCTGGATGGGATTGTGGTCGGTGCAGACTCGATAGGCTGAATGGCCTCCTTCTGCACTGTAGGGTTTCTATCTTTCTATACTCGGATTGTTAAAATGATTTCATTTGCTGGCTACAGAATCAGATTCCACAGTCTTCAGTTTGTGTGATTTAACCACTGTAGGAAGTCAGCAGAAAAAGAACCTCCAGTGGTGAAGGTAAATAACCTTGTGCTTTTGTGAACTGCAGAACATTTTTAATTTTGCTGGTCCAGGTGTCTAAATAGAAAGCTGGCTTCTTTTCCAATCCCTTTGCAATTAATTAGTTTATGAAGTCATGGTGTCATTAGTGAGCAGGGTAGCCTGAGGGACAAGGGAAAATGAATGTTGGAAACTCATTGGCCCTGGTAGTTGGCCTGGGGGTTTGTCAGCACTGATCACTGACATATCTGTGCTTATGAATATTGTAGTCACCTTATAGTCACCTTCTATCTAACAGCAGAGCCATAAGAGGAAGTTACAAGCCAGCATGACAGGTGAGTACATTCAAATCATGTATAAATTGCCACATTTTATGAACTAATTTAATTTCCCATTGTCGATCAAGGGTGAGAACCTTGCTGCAGTATTGTCAGAACACGTTACTTACCCTCCACGTTTATAAGATTGCCAATGTTATGTTTTGCAACATACAATTCAGTTGAGGAGCTAAGTTGGTGGATATGTTTTCCACAATCAGCATTACTTTCACATGGTTAAAATTTAATCCAGCAAATGAAAGTGTTGGGACGTAGATTTCATAATCTGGCTCTTTTGTACTGGTGTTTCAAATTTGCCCTTAACATTGTATTCTCAACTCTGAAAGGGACATCATTAGGGATGGCAGAAAATAGTAAGCATAGTTAGTGGTGAAAATTAAATGCTACATTTAATGATCTGCCTATGTGCAGTATTTTGATAAGGTCATTATCTTAGAAAAGCACAGGACCGGAAAAGACCATCATGGCTTATCTGACCAGTTTCATGACTTTGTTAAAAGCAAGCACAAGTCTTCTAATTAAATCATTAACACAGTGCTTGGAGTCGTTTCTACTTCATAAAGTACCATGGAATGCTCTTGTGAGAATGGTATTAAGTTCAGTAACCCTTTGAGCTCCGTAAGGAATCCCTGTAGCTTTGAAAATAAACTATCGTTACTCGCAGAAATGTGATTCTTCTGTTAATGTTTTACACTGTCACTGGTGGCCCAGTGGTGTGCAGCACTGATACACAACACAGTAAACTGGTCCAAGAAAGATACTTCTAACACCCCACATAAGTAGCAGGAGAGCATATACTTTATATAAGGGCTATCTATAAGCCTAATGAAGCACACAGGGACATGTAGTGATCTCTTATTCTGCAACCTGATTAACAAGTTAAGGTCTATTCATTTCAAAACTCAGCACAATCACACACACAGAAGGTTTTAATATAGGTACGCTGTTTTGGTCACATATCATTTATTCCGCAGAAGGATTTCAACATTGTAAACCATTCTATGCTTAATAAGAAATCACTTTAGTCCAAATTACAATTACAGTCCTTCATTCTTTTCCTTACTCAGTTGTGGCACTTGAGAATTTATAGGGTTCAAATGAGTAAATGCATCAATTGATTTCATTGATTAAGCAGTTAATAGACTAATTGCTTTGAATGTGCCTCAGTGACTCTCTGCAAACTGACTGTATCAAAACAGTTTAGTTTTGGAATCACTTTTAAGCACAGACTAGACAATGCTCCTTGCCACTACTTTAAATGACAATCTTATTCCTGTGAATCTTTCACCCAAAATGCCCACATTCCAAAGATGCATTTAAAAAGTAGTATTTTTTTTTCTGTCACGGTGGGCAAATTTAGTTGTTTAATGGTAAAATAACCCAGACATATATCAGTTTTAGATGGCATGATGTTTGTTTTGATTGGCATATATCATCAGGCGGTGATCAGAACTGAGTAACTTGATGATGGTTTTCCAATGTAACTGTGGTGGGAGATGAGCGCACTCGCAATGGGGGATAACCAATTGAGCCACTGTTTCTGGGAGCTTGTGGGGCCTTGGAAGGCTGAACCTCTGTTCAGTCTTTATCTGGTCATTGGCGTTAAAGCAGGTGTCGAGGACTGGGCTTTGTTTTCTTTGGAGTTCTTGTGCCCATGGACCATACAATATAATTTTCATGTTCGGTGCCAGCAATGCTGGAGAAAAAGAGGGACACGGGCTTCCATTCTAAGCATGTAGACCTGGCCTGGAGTAGGTTAAGGCGACAGGCCTGGATCAAGGCTCATATCCCTGAAGGTGATTTTTAAAAATTCTTTCATGGGCCATGAGCGTCGCTGGTTGGTCAGCATTTATTGCCCATCCCCAGTTGTCCTTGGAGGGCTGTTGAGAGTCAACCACATTGCTGTGGCTCTGGAGTCACATGTAGGCCAGGCCAGGTAAGGACGGTACATTTCCTTCCTTAAAGGACATTAATGGACCAGATGGGTTTTTCTGACAATCGACAATGATTTCATGATCACCAGTAGACTCTTAATTCTAGATTTTTTTTATTGAATTCAAATTCCACCACCTGCCGTGACAGGATACGAATCCAGGTCCCCAGAACATGAGCTGAGTTTCTGGGTTAATAGTCTCACGATAATACCACTAGGCCACTGCCTCGCCCTCGAGAGAAATATTTATCTTAAATTAGATGGAGCCTTGTTTAGAATTTGTTTCGGGGCAGGAGAGTCTCCAGCCTGACCTGCTGGAATATCATGCTACATTATGTGACTGCTTTTGGTGTGACAATCCATGTTGCATCTCCGTATGATAAGGGGTATTCCTCATAACCTTGCACACTGACTTCTCAAACATTTATAGTTTGCCATTGTTTCTCTGCGGAAGGGCACATTTCAGAACTTGCTCTGGGATGCACATAAGAAAATAGAAAAAGGGAGCAGGAATAGGCCATTCAGCCTTTTGAGTCTTCTCTGCTATTCACTAAGATTGTGGCTGATCTTTTCTCCAAACTCCACCTTCCCCCACTTTCCTCATATCCCTTGATACCCTTAGTACTCAGCAAGTCAGGCAGCATCTGTGGAGAGAGAAGTAGAGCTAATGCTTCAAGTCCACAAGCTGCACTGGTTCTGACAAAGGGTTACTGACCTCTGTTTCTGTCACAGATGCTGTCAGACATGCTGAGCATTTCCAACACTTCCCGTTTCTCTCGGAGCAAAAACAACACCTTCTGCCATCCCGTCAAAAAGCAATCAGGCTACTTGTGAACCTCTCATTCCCTTCAGCAAGAAACCCAGCAGCAGCTGCCTGGCAAATACAAACTTGTCCGTTCTTACATTTTTGTTACATCGTTCTACCTTAAAACCGTACAATTAGAAATAGTTACCTGAAAACTTTTTTTTAAGAAAACAGAAACCAACATAAGCTTAATGAACATTTTCTTAAAAAAAAAACATGCTTCACAGTTCTGGCACTAACACTTGTTTCCGACAAGAGGAAATCATAATCTCAGTTGGACGATGCAAGTAGCACTAAACATGAATTTCAAACAAAAAAGATATAAAGAAAATGTATACATCTTCATGAGCCAAAAGAAAATGTCAAAGTCATAAATTGATCATTTAAAAAATGAGTAATTGGTAAAATAAAACATTAAAAAGTGCCAAGCAGCAAAGCCAACGAATAAAATCTCTTATGTCCTTCAATTAAGGAGCAACGCTAGAGACACAGTCAGAATTGACCCCAAGATTCAGTCACTAGTGCAGGGGATTGGGTCCGAGCTAATACTACTGACACTGCCTTTGGTCGCGCAGACTCCAAGCTGGACCCGGTGGAATTCAATGAAATTGGGTGTTCCAAACAGGTTGGCTTTCAGCCTGGGCTTTCCTCCTGTCTCCAGCTGGTGAGTGGATAGGTGTTGGGGGGTGGGGGTGGAGGGGGTGGAGGGGGGTGAGGGGGGGGGGAGGTGGAGGCAGAGGGTGTGTATCCCCATACTAAGAGCGTAAATATGTGTGTGCGTTCGGTTCACTCCCAATTGAGGGAGGATTGATGTCGGGAGGGAACTTAGAAACCTTAAGAAGAACACATTCAGAATCAGAACTGGTAACAAGTAAGAATCTGCCTGCTAGTGGCATTGTTCCCACCACTGGATTACCTTAAAGTGCCTCACCTGTCCGGCCCTTTCCCACACTCCTCCCTCGATGGTGTGTGTGGGCCCTGACCCTTGTGCCAGGCCTTTCCTGACCCCCTACTCACTTCAATGTGTCAAAGTCCCAACACCACAGGCCCGATCAGGGACAAAACTAGAAATGCAGATTCTACCCCAAGGCCTTTTGATCAGTGAATTAGGGAATGGCAAGGTGTGCCACCACGGGACCCCAAGCCAGGTCACAGAGAAAATGAACCAGTGAATATAGAAACATGGCACACAATCTGATCCTCAGACAGTTATTTATCATGAACCTGCCTCATGATATTGATGAGATCAAACTGAAAGAACTTTTCACAGGACATGACAATGTGGTGGAACTTCATATTACCAGCAAGAGTAGGGGCTATAGGGAGTCAGGAAGGGCTTGGCACAAGGGTCAGGGCTCACACATAATTGTGGGAGGAGGGTTGGGAAGGGCCAGGGAGGTGAGGCACTATGTGCTTTGCCTCTAAGACAATCACAGGCCTTACTCTGTTACTTGACATGTTCCTTACCATTTCTATCTTGAAGAACAATCACAGTTTCTTTGGCAATCCTGTGTAACGATTAATGAGTTTCAACAATTGCCCGCTCCTCTTGTGCCCAGGCGTGCACATTTCCGTAAGTACTTTTGTTTGCCAAAATCCTGCTGGATTGTCCTGTATTGAAATTCTACCCAGCTTCTCAGAAGCTATGGCAACAGCTTTGGGCTGCCAGGCTTCTTTCTTGCATGCAAAGTACATGCAGTAGATCCTGTGCCAAATTAAATTGTCATTAGACCCCCAGAAAATCAGGGCTAAGACTGCTTTGCCATCAGGGAAGGATCAGGACTGGGAAATGGCCCCAAAATTGCTTTCTGACCCAGAAGGAAAATCAGGCTGTGTGATCCTAGTTTGAGACTCTATGGAACACAGCACATGAACAAACAGGAGTAGTCCACAATGGCCTCGCAAGCTTGGTCTGCCATCCAGAACAAAGCAGTTCCCTTATTTGGCACACCAACTATCACCTTAAGGATCACTCCCTCGAACACAGATACACTACAGCTATGGTGAGTACCATCTACAAGATGTGTTGCAGCAACTTGCTAAGGCTTCTTTGACAGCACCTCCCAAACGTGTGATTTATACCGCCTAGAAAAACAGAAATGAAAGTTAAACAAAATTTTAAATTTTCTGAGTCTGTAACAATTTATGACCCTGTATGAGAGTCTCCACAGTTTAAATTGTTCCCTTCTTGGGCCATGGAGTTTGATTGGCATTGCAGGAGCACAAATCTCCTCATTTAGAAAGTATTTATGCTGTTAATTACCAGCCCTAACTTTCTGTGGTGTGTTTAATTGGAAATCACAAATTAAGGAAGTTAAGGGTGGCATGATGGCACTGTGGTTAGCACTGCTGCCTCACATAAGAACATAAGAACATAAGAAATAGGAGCAGGAGTAGGCCATCTAGCCCCTCGAGCCTGCCCCGCCATTCAATAAGATCATGGCTGATCTGTAGTGGATCAGTTCCACTTACCTGCCTGATCCCTATAACCCCTAATTCCCTTACCGATCAGGAATCCATCTGTCCGTGATTTAAACATATTCAACGAGGTAGCCTCCACCACTTCAGTGGGCAGAGAATTCCAGAGATTCACCACTCTCTGAGAGAAGAAGTTCCTTCTCAACTCTGTCCTAAACTGACCCCCCTTATTTTGAGGCTGTGCCCTCTAGTTCTAGCTTCCTTTCTAAGTGGAAAGAATCTCTCCACCTCTACTCTATCCAGCCCCTTCATTATCTTATAGGCCTCTATAAGATCTCCCCTCAGCCTTCTAAATTCCAACGAGTACCCCAAACCCAATCTGCTCAGTCTCTCCTCATAATCAACACCCCTCATCTCTGGTATCAACCTGGTGAACCTTCTCTGCACTCCCTCCAAGGCCAATATATCCTTCCGCAAATAAGGGGACCAATACTGCACACAGTATTCCAGCTGCGGCCTCACCAATGCCCTGTACAGATGCAGCAAGACATCTCTGCTTTTATATTCTATCCCCCTTGCGATATAGGCCAACATCCCATTTGCCTTCTTGATCACCTGTTGCACCTGCAGACTGGGCTTTTGCGTCTCATGCACAAGGACCCCCAGGTCCCTTTGCACAGTAGCATGTTGTAATTTTTTTCCATTTAGATAATAATCCAATTTGCTATTATTTCCTCCAAAGTGAATAACCTTGCATTTGTCAACATTATACTCCATCTGCCAGATCCTCGCCCACTCACTCAGCCTATCCAAATCTCTCTGCAGACTTTCTACAGGGCCAGGGGCCCAGGTTCAATTCCAGCCTTGGGTGACTGTTCTATGTGGAGTTTGCACATTCTCCCTGTGTCTGTGTGGGTTTCCTCCGGGTGCCCCGGTTTCCTCCCACAGTCCAGAGATACGTGGGTTAGATTAATTGGCCTTGCTAAATTGCCCCTTCGTGTCAGGGGGACAGGATAAATATGTGGGGTAACGAGGATAGGACCTGGATGGGATTGTTGTCAGCGCAGGCTTGATGGCCCAAATGGCTTCCTTCTGCACTGTAGGGATTCTATGACTCATGTGGAGGTGGAGGATGAGCTTCTGTTTTTGTGAGCCTAAGAATGGAGTGACATGATTCATCAAGCAACTTGTGGTGATCCATAAATCAAGGGATCATTCTTATTCGCTACAAGTTGCTGGATGATTTAGATAATAAAGACAGGCCCTATTAAACTCAACTGTTTTGATAGTACGTTCTGACCAATTGGTGTGTCAATTTTCAGCTATTCTCTTTGGAAAACTGCAGAAGTGATTAATCATTTCTGCAATGGTCAATTTTGATGGGGGTTGGGAGGGGATAGATTGGAGGTGGCAATCAAAGCAGGAGAGTATAATTTTGTCAAGAATGGTCAACTCTTGAGGGGGGTGGTTGGAGAAGCACTACCAATCCCAGGGGATCAGAGGCCAAAGTGGCATCAGAGGCCTGGGGAGGAGATTGGATCTTGGTGGGAGGAGGGGTGGGTCTTTGGGAGGTTTGGGAAGTGGGAGCTATAGATTGCCACTTTCAGAACTGAAGGATGCCCACTCTACCTCAAGTCATCCTGGAAAGGCAACGTATCTCAAAAGTTTGAACAGATTAAGGGAGCCATTTCTATATGGTGTCAATGCGATTGGTATTTTCTTCTGACTGATGTCAGTCCATAAAGATGCTCTGCCTAGCACCCAATTGAGCAACATTGTGTATGACTTTCACTACTGGTGCAATGCTAGGTACTATAGGCTGTTTGTAATAGATAGAATACAGATCATACTCAACCTGCACATGCTTACAAAACCCAAAACTGTTGTTAGATGTGATTCTGTGCTCGAGCAGCCAGCACTTGCTGAACAATCCTAAGTACTCCCATAGCTGCACTAAGAATCTATGAAAATCAATCAAACTCAACGTGTCGCAATTACACTTGCTCGGAGTGATATACTTCATAGACAGGCACTTGTTCCTTGCAAACAAAAAGACTATGTTCAAGTCCTACACCTTTTTTGAATTATCCAGGAGCTAAGAAATTCTACAGTTCCCCATTGCTTTCTCCATGGCAACGCCTTGGCCTATCTGAGTCAACTTGCCAACCAATCAGCACCCTTTTCTCCTATAGTATAGATTGTTGTGGTTGTTTGAAATTTGGCATTCTTTGGTTTGCCCTGATGAGTGTAAAATGAAAAGCTTCGGCAATATGTCTCTCTTTTCAGCAATGTTCAAGATAAAGAAATATGTGAGCTCCTTGCATATAGTGTTTGAAATGAGGGTAGACAGAAGAGTGGCATTTTAAGAAAGCTAAAGGTTCTCAAGGTGATGATCTTGAAACCAGCCATCTCTGCCAATCTCGCCAGCACAGGTCACCATATTTTTTTGGGAATGCTTTTCCCACTCATGCTCCTCCACTAAAATATCCAAAGATGCTTCAGAAAACCTGGGGCCATCTTTGTAACTAGGACCCAGGTTTGATTCTAGCCTTGAGTTACTGTCTGTGTGGAGTTTGCATGTTCTCCCCATGTCTGTGTGGGCTTCCTCTGGGTGCTCCGGCTTCTTCCCACAGTCCAAAGATGTGCAGGTTAGGTGGATTAGCCATGGTAAATATGTGGGTTCACAGGAATAGGGCAGGGGAGTGGGCCTGGATAAGATACTCTGTAGGGGTGAATGGCCTGCTTCTGCACTGTAGGGTATCTGTTTCTTCATTCACAATCGAATGCTAGAATTGAATGCAACCCTCCTTTAAAAGATGCATCCATGCTTTGAGCGGACCCCTGGAAATCTGACCAAAAAGTGGGCAGACTGTTTCCCAACAGAGTCAGGCTGCGGGTTTGACAATCGAGAAGTGAAATATTCCAACTGATGATATTAGGCAGATTTGAAACTTAACCCACTCCAACCTTCAAAAACCTGTCCTCGGTTAAAATTCTCTCAATTATTATTCTGGAATCATGTAACAACAGTAATAACTGCTGGAAGAGAATAAGTTGTGAGACTTCAATGGGTTAGCATGCATTAAAGCATATGAAAAAAGTTTGCATGAGTGATGCCAGTTACAGTATTTCTTGAGCAAGAAGCAGCCGTGACAAATTGAAGACTGCTTCAATATCGGGTGAGGGAATACCCACTTGCCATTGTGTATTTCAGCATGCTTCCATGTTACTCAGCTGTAACTCACCTTTGGTGACATTCTGAGTCCATTAATCTACTTCAGGAAATGTAAGGGATTGTAGGTGCCACAGAACTTCCTTTCTCATAGCTGGTTGCATTTTACAGCTCCTTTTCACTCTTTCCAATAATTGCTTCCCTTCCGTTTCTTATCTTTGACAGCGAAGCATCAACAATGACCTCAGAAAAGTGTGCTGGATATATTTTTCCTCTGCTTAATATGAGCCCTCAGAGGCTTCTCACCTCATTATAGTGAATGGCCCCTTCGAAACGTGAATTATGAACCCTTGCTTTTAAAGTATCCTGCCACTCATGCCAAACATTATGCAAAGCCCAGACCCTGGGATTTCATCCACTCAGGAACAATTGGGACCTGTATATTCAACGCAAAGCCTGCTGAGAACTGGAACTTCTACTCTGAATATTTCCATATGTTTTACCTCCATTCCCAGTCTTCCTGTTTTGCACTTTATAATATGCCAGGGTGCCAAACAGGAGAAGAAATGTTATCATGGAATCAACAGACAAGGCCATTCAGCCCATCATACCCATGCCAGTTCTTTGATGCAGCTATTCAGTTATTTCCACTCCCCAGCTCCTTACACATAGCCCTGCAAGTTTTCCCCTTCGGAGAGCTCCTGCTCGACTTTTACAAGACGATAAAACAGGTGAATTTGGAAGTAAATGCTCTTCCACTTCATGTTTCACTGTTAATTCTGTGAATATTCAGCAGAGACATCTTTTCAGAATGTAATCACTTGAATGTATGCATCAGGCAATGATCCTAACTTCCTTACCAATTTTTATGTACACTATACATAGACTGTTTATTGTACACCATTACCAGTAATTGCTGGACACCGCACAGAACTTTGACTTGTACAGAGAGAGGAAACAATTTCTGATAACACAACAATTCCGCTCAAATTTAAAACAAAAGCTTAAGAGTGTCAGAGGAGGCTCTTTTGTGAATGTGATTTCAAAGTACTTTGGTATCTATACCACCTCACAAGCTGTACTTCAAATCAAAAAAGTATATGTTCACCAGAGAGTTATTTTAAAATCTAGATTTTCTTTTAATGTTGCAAGATGTACAAAATAATAAGCACTCACACCGCTTACTTGGCTGAAACAAAGTGGCAGTGATCTGAAAGTGGTAAACAATGATCTATCCGTTGCCACAGTCAGTGTATCCGCAGTAAAATTTCCCCAGGCCCATCATTTGGTGACCCCCCAGGTGGTAGCGTCATTTAAAATGTTAATTGTACATGGATTCCAATAGGCATTTTTGCCTTAGCTGTGCAGAGCACACATACATGTCAACCAGTATCAAATATTAGGAGTGGAACTTTCTCCCACCCTAACTCATTAATAAATCTGAGGTTGATAGAGTTTTGCGAGGCTTTTAAGGGATTTGAAGGTAAGGAGGGAGAAAGGAATTAGGATAGAGGTCTAATTTGATTTGATTTATTTTGATTTGATTTGATTTATTATTGTCACATGTATTAGCATACAGTGAAAAGTATTGTTTCTTGCACGCTATACTGACAGCATACCATTCATAGAGAAGGAAACAAGAGAGTGCAGAATGTAGTGTTACAGCCATAGCTGGGGTGTAGAGAAATATCAATTTAATGCTAGGTAGGTCCATTCAAAAGTCTGACAGCAACAGGGAAAAAGCTGTTCTTGAGTCGGTTGGTATGTGACCTCAGACTTTTGTATCTTTTTCCCGATGGAAAAAGGTGGAAAAGAGAACGTCCAGGATGCGTGGGGTCCTTAATTATGCTGGCTGCTTTGCCAAGGCAGCGGGAAGTGTAGACAGAGTCAATGGATTTGAGGCTGGTTTGCATGATGGATTGGGCTACATTCACGACCTTTTGTAGTTTCTTGCAGTTTTGCGGGAATTTCTTGCAGGAGCCATACCAAGCTGTGATACACCAGAAAGAATGCTTTCTATGGTGCATCTCTAAAAGTTGGTGAGAGTCGTAGCTGATATGCCAAATTTCCTTAGTCTTCTGAGAAAGTAGAGGCGTTGGTGGGCTTTCTTAACTATTGTGTTGGCATGGGGGGACCAGGACAGGTTGTTGGTGATCTGGACACCTAAACGTTTGAGGCTCTCAACCCTTTCTACTTCGTCTCCATTATAAGACCATAAGACATAAGAGCAGAATTAGGCCATTGGCCCATCGAGTCTGCTCCGCCATTCAATCACAGCTGATTTTTTTCTCATCCTCATTCACCTGCCTTTTCTCCATAAATCCTGATCCCCTTATCAATCAAGAACCTATCTATCTCTGTCTTAAAGACACTCAATGACCTGGCCTCCACAGCCTTCTGCGACAAAGAGTTCCACAGATTCACCACTCTCTGGCTGAAGAAATTCCTCCTCATCTCTGTTTTAAAGGATCATCTCTTTAGCCTGAGGTTGTGCCTTCTGGTTCTATTTTTTCCTACTTTAGGAACATCCTCTCCACGTCCACTCTATCCAGGCCTTGCAGTATCCTGTAAGTTTCAATAAGATGTATTGATGTAGACAGGGGCATGTTCTCCTCCACGCCTCCTGAAGTCGATGACTATCTCCTTTGTTTTGTTGACATTGAGAGAGAGATTATTGTTGTCGCACCAGTTCACCAGATTCTCTATCTCATTTCTGTACTGTGTCTCGTCATTGTTTGAGATCTGACCCACTACGGTGGTGTCGTCAGCAAACTTGAAAATTGAGTTGATGGGGAATTTGGTCACACAGTAGAACGAGAGTAAAAGATAGAATTAGAAAGTACGCTGGGCACAGCTTGCAAGAAGTCACCTTGCTCCAGCGCCATCTTGGAAAACAAATATCTCACGTATTAGTATACAGTGAAGAGTATTATTTCTTGTGCGCTATACAAATTAAGCATACTGTACATAGAGAAGGAAAGGAAATAGTGCAGAATGTAGTGTTACAGTCATAGCTAGGGTGTAGAAAAAGATCAACTTAATATGAGATAGACCCATTCAAAAGTCTGATGGCCGCAAGGAAGAAGCTGTTCTTCAGTTGGTTAATACATGTCCTCAGACGTTTTTATCTTTTTTCTGACGGAAGAAAGGTGGAAGAAAGAATGTCCAGGGTGTGTATAATCCTTGATTATGCTGGCTGCTTTTCTGAGGCAGCAGGAAGTGTAGACAGAGTCAATGGAAGAGAGGCTGGTTTGAGCAATGGACTGGGCTACATTCACGACCTTTTATAGTTTCTTGCAGTCTTGGACAGACTGTTCGTCTCCATTATAAGACCATTAATCTCTCTTGTCATCGACTTCAGGAGACTGACATTGTGGCAGCCTGGAGCCAGTCGGTTGCCAGGGGGTGCTTGATTTCCAGTCATGGCCAGAAATGAGACCCCACCATTAGATTGGGCAAACCTTCCACCTAGGTTTTACTCCATGAAGTGCTATTAGGTATTTTGATGGGTAATTTTGAACTTTGGCTAATATTGTAAAATGGACAATATTAGATCAGCCACCTCAGCATACTTTAATTTCCATTGGGACCAATGAGATGCAAGGAGGGGCCCTTTGGCTAGACCACTGTTTTATCGGTCTGTTTACAGAGACAGAAATGAATGGATTTGTACTGATATTGGTATGGGTTGTTGTTTTTGTGATGGAAAAGATGCGAGCTAAAAGTTGGCACTGTAAAAGATGTCTAGGGTAAAGCAGAGGAAACCAATCACTATCAAGCAGATTCAATCCTGAGGCATATAAGAAAGAACAGTGGATTGGAGAATGATTGAATTAGATAGAAAAATGAAGCTGTTGCTGATGGGGATCAAGGAAAGATGAACAAGCTGTGAAAATGATCATTGCCGGTCCAGGAGATAGCCAACAGGAATATTATCATCCGAGTATAGGTCAAAATGATTCATTTGGGTGGGAGAATGGGCTTCATGCTGCATGAAGACACCAGTTCCTTTATGTGCCAGCCTGCAAGTTTATGACCTATTTATTCAGAGTGCCAAGTAAAGTCCTAGGGTGGGATTTTCCAGCTATGCTCGCCCCAAAACTAGAAAATCCCTCCTGAGTCAATGGACCTTTCCATGGGCAGTCCCTCACCTGGTATGATTCCCATGGTGGGCAGAACGGGAAAATTCACCCTCTAATGGTGGTCAAATGAAGTCTGGGCTGTGTCTTGTAGGTGGGTAGTGACAAAGTGAATGATTAGGGCCCAGGCCTTAGCTGGCGCTTGGATGAGGTGTGAGGCTTGGTCGTTGTAGTTATTTATAGAAATACAGAAAAGAATATAAAAGCAAAATACCCCAGAAACTGGAAATCAGAAATAAAAACAGAAAATATTGGAAATACTCGACAGCTCTGGCAGAATCCATGGAGAGAGGAACAGTTGACATTTTAGATGACCTTTCATCAGAACTGGAGAAATGTTAGAAATCTAATAGGTTTTGTGTAAATGAAAGAAGGGAGGGTTGGAATAAGAACAAAAGGAAAAGCCTGAGATGGGTGGAGGGTCAAAGAAACAGCTTTCGACTATGCACTTTACAGGTCTTGGACTCCACATTGAATTAAACAATTTTAGATCGTAACCTCTTTCGCAAAATTTGTTCCTTTCTTTGTTGATCATTTTAAGAGGAGGAATTCCCTCAGTGTTTACAACATGTCTAACACGAAGAAACAGTGGAGGAAATCTTACTTAGTGAAGAAATTTGATTGGAAGAGGTTTCCACAGTCAGTGCACCTTTATGCATTTCTTTATTAATTTGTGGAATATGGGCGTTTCTGGCTGGCCAGCATTTATTGCCCATCCCTAGTTGCCCTTGATCTGAGCGGCTTGTTAGGCAATTTCAGAGGGCAGTTGAGAGTCAACCACATTGCTGTGGCTCTGGAGTCACATGTAGGCCAGACTAGATAAGGACGGTAGACTTCCTTCCCTAAATTACATTATTGAACCAGATGGGTTTTTCTGACAATCAATAATGGTTTCATTGGTCATCAGTAGATTTTTAAAAATTATATTCCAACTCCACCAACTGCCGTGGCGGGATTCGAACTCTGGTCCCCAGAGCATTAGCTGAGTTTCTGGATGAAAAGTCTAGCGATAATACAACTAGGCCATCGCCTCCCTGATGAAAATGATTTTCTCCAAGTGCCTTTTAATTTTCCCACACTCTATCCCTGAGGCCCCACCATATATCAGACTAGGAGTCAGTGGTGTGGCAGTGCCAGATTCCTTGGGCTTGGACTGCAGAAGCAGATAATAGAGATGCAATAGCTGCCAAGATGACCTGATCTGTTTCCATCAGATTGAAGAAATTGAAATCTCCATTAACTCTTTTTCCAAAAAAAACACCCGAATGGCTTTGCATCTGCAATAAAGTGCTCCAGTCTGAAGTGTGATGTCTGACGTGTGACATCCCGTGTGAAGTCTGGAGTGTGTCACCTAGAGTGCGATTTCTGAAGTGTTAAAGATGCACTTTATATGCAGAACGTTTTGTCGTCTACAGGGGCAATGTCCAATGGTGTTGCTTATTGTGAATAGGATGATTTATTTTACTGACATTTGTGGCTATGTAAAAAGCACCTCTGTGTGGGTCAATTGTGTTAACCGCAATGCTGCAAACCATTTTTAAAAAACCTCCTAAAGACTACTGAGATAAGAAAATAAGTTAGTTAGTTTTATATTTAAAAGTGAATACTACACATTTCAATAGTATAATCAATTTCAGCTTGTGGTGAAATTTGTTGCCACACATTTTCATGAAGGACAATTGAAAAAACTAAAGGCTTCTTTTAAAATAGAGTCCCGATTTTAAATGCACTTAAGAATCAGCACTATGTATTTCTATAGCATAACCAAACCAATTACGTACTTATAAAGGACTCGACTTGTTAAAATCTTTGCTGGTGGATAAACACATTTAGAGAGATCCTCAGATGAATAATGTAAAGTGTGGGCACTGTGATGACAGTGTGTCATGTGTAATGTGAACTATTAAT
Organism: Mustelus asterias; assembly: GCF_964213995.1. Lineage (NCBI taxonomy): Eukaryota > Metazoa > Chordata > Chondrichthyes > Carcharhiniformes > Triakidae > Mustelus > Mustelus asterias. The sequence continues at coordinate 32,712,448 of NC_135809.1, read as the reverse complement.
CTTTAATTTCATCGGTTGTTTAGATATGTACTGAACTTCCTTAAAAGCACTTTTGCCAAGCAAATACACTAACTTAAGATGGCTGCTTCAGGTCACCTGACATATCTGCAATTACAAGTTGGTCAGTTTCTGGAAGTTTTCAACGTGGATTGCAATTAGGATATGCCAAGACAAACCTCCTATGGAATTACACACTTGCTGATGTCAAGAATTAATTCAAAGATGAACTGAAGCTTGTCATTATTTACATTACGATAAAATTACATTCCATGGTATCAGGCAAAAGCAGAAAGACGGGGACAATGGCTATGTAGAAAATGTTGATATGTTCTTCCTAGCTCATCACAGGGAAGAATGGTCTATTCGGAAGTCAATAGCTGGGACATTTTGAAATATAAACTAATCCACCTCGATTATAACACGATCCGTCCCAACATGAGCTAATTAATTACCTTCTGTGAGATACTCAAATCATTATGGAGAGAGAGATCATGTGACCAGAATCACCATTTAGAAATGTTGACTGAGATTCTCCAGCCTCTCAGCCGTGCGTTTCCCGCCAGTGGGAGGTGGCATGTTGTTTGCTAGCAGCAGGATTCTCTGGTCCCAGTGCTGTCAATGGGAATTCCCATTGATATCACCCCATGCTGGCGGGAAACCCGTGGGAGGGGGTGCGCTATGGACGGAGCTGCGCTGCAGGCGGGACCGGAGAATCCCGCCGACGTGAACGGCCAGAGAATTCTGGCTGAATTTTATCACAACAACCTGGTTGCTTTCGGCTGACAGAAGTCTGAAAATAGACCTTTAGCAGCATCTCTCTCCTTGCTGTCTCAGGTTTGGAGCCCCATCTCTGTTGCATTTTGGAAGACATCGTAGAGATAGAGAAAGTCAATGGAGGGGAATTCTGCCTTCATATATAATACTATGATCAACAGACAGAACAGTTCTGAAGAATACCTCAAAATTCCAAAGCAGGTGTAAATGAACAAGGGCCACAAACAGTTGCCTCAGCCACAAACAACAGTGGCGGACTCATAAACAGTGAATTTTCTTAATTCTCTCTGAATCTTAATTTTGCTCAAAGTTAATCTCCTCTACCGTTTAACATATAATTTTGCATGTCTGTGTATGTGGGTGTCTTGCAAAGGTCAGGGTGTGTGCTTACCTTTTTAAATATTTTCTCGGGTGTGTTTTTAGCTCACTAAAAACTAACCCCTTGGTGTTTAAACTCATGAAAGCCCATCAGACTGAATTCTTTGCAATCAGCATATAAATGGTTAAGGACAGATTCTGAATTGACACCTTCATCCTTATAAATTAAAAACAAATCCTGTTACGATTAATCAAAGGTGTGGGAAAGGAAGGGGAATTCCTAGTACGTGTCCTCATCAGGTTGTAACATTCAGTATAGGGAATGGACTGGTTGAAAGGATCAAATGGTCATGGCACAAACATGAGCTTGAGATTAGTTCAAGGTCATGATATGGGTGTGGGGGGTGTCGTGGAGAAGGTTTGAATGATAGGCTTAATACTCTACCATTATGATGGAGGTTTTCAAATGGAGAGGTAAAGGGTACCCCAATGCCAATCCAGCAGCTGCCACTGGATATGATGGATAGGCCTGAGCATCAGGCCGAAGGCCAGAGCATACAGGCTGATTTGGAGTAGATAGATGGGCTTAAAATAGGACATGGCCAAATTGATCTTGAAGTCTTGGGTACCTCAAAACTCTCCATTGGTTGGAGTCATACTTAGCACAAAGGAAGATGGTTGTGGTTGATGGAGGTCAATCATTTCAGTTTCAGGACATCACTGCAGGAGTTCCTCAGGGTAGTGTCCTAGGTGCAACCATCTTTAGCTGCTTCCTTTTATCATAAGTTCACTGATGATTGCACAATGTGTCACACCATTCACAACTCCTCAGATAATGAAGCAGTCCATGTCCACAAGCATCAAGACCTGGACAACATTCAGGCCTGGGTTAACAAGTGGCAAGTAACATGTATGCCATGCGAGTACCAAGCAATAACCACCTCCAATAAGGATGAATCTAACCATCGCCCCTTGAAATTCAATGGCATTACTATCACAGAATCCCCCACTATCAACATCCTGACCCAAATGACCAGAAATTGAACTGGATTAGCCATATAAATACTGTGGATAAAACAGGATGTCAGAAGCTAGGAGTCCTGCAGTGAATAACTCACCACCTGACTCCCCAAAGCCTGCCCACAATCTAAAAGACACAAGTCAGGAATGTGATGGAATATTCTTCACTTGCCTGGATGAGCGCAGCTCCAACACCACTCAAGAAGTTTGACACCATCCAGGACAAAGCAGCCTGACTGACTGGCACCCAGCCATAAACATTCGCTCCCTCCACCACTGATGCACAGTCATAGCTGTATTTCCCATCTATGAGAAGTACAGCAGGAAATCACCAGGGCTCCTTACATCAGCTTGCCAAACTCAAGACCATTACCATCTAGAAGGACAAGGGCTCATGACAGACACATGGCAACACCATCACCTGGAGGTTCCCATCCAAGCCAGTCACTATGCTGACTTAGAAATATATCGCCATTCCTTCACTACTGTTGAGTCTAAATCCTGGAATGCCTTCCCCAACTGCACTGTGGGTGCACCTACACCTCATGAACTGCAGCAGTTCAAGAAGGCAGCTCATCACCACCTTCTCAATGGCAATTAGGGATGAGCAGTAAATGCTGGCCTAGCCATTGGCGCCCACATCCCATGAATGAATAAAAAACAAACTCGTATTGGAATACACTCCGCATAGTGGAAGATTCCTACTACAGCATGAAGCCACATTTTAACATTTTGTTATGTTTCCATGGGGAAACATAAAACAAACAAATTTAATGAATGACCCCAAATGAAGAAATTATCCATGAGGTTTCACTGTAACCTTTACTTCAACATGGATCAGAACCAATGTAAATTAAAATTAAGCTAATAGGAAAATGATGCTTCAAATAAATAGGTAAATTTCATTCAAAATAATTGATGCAACAAAGACACTTTGTACAGAACCACAGTATCTGCATCACTTCCTGTAGACATATACTATGTAACTACACAGTTCCACAATAGGATGCTCTTTAATCATGGGTAGGCCAGTGTCCTATTGACAACAGCTTTTGCGTTTCATGCGGACAATTATCATCAGCAAGGTACACTCTGATGAACCTTTTCTCTCTCATGGGTCACAACAGTCCTGATGGTGTCACTTTCTGGAATTTCTTTTCAACTGACCAACCGATAACACATCAGATCTTGATATGGCCACTTCTGGTAAAACAGCCAGCTTTTTAACCTCTCCAAGCTATTCACACTCCCTTTCAGGTTTTTTACCTTTTTAGCCAGCTCTCACAGTGCCTCCAGGAGCTCCTGTGTCCTTTTCTGCCAATCATAAAAACTGACCTCTTCCTACAAGTGATTTGCTGCTCCTCCTCACAATAATTTAGTGTGTTCCTTTTTCCATGTCTCTGCTTTCTCATTGTTTCTGCGAATGTGTGCTGATCGCCTTCAGCCACTCTATCAGGGCGGCATGGTGGCACAGTGGTTAGCACTGCTGCCTCACAGCGCCAGAGGCCCGGGTTTGATTCCTGGGGTCACTGTCTGTGTGGAGTTTGCATGTTCTCCCCATGTCTGCATGGGTTTCCTCCGGGTGCCCTGGTTTCCTCCCACAGTGTGAAAGATGTGCTGGTTAGGTGCATTGACCCAAACAGGTGCCAAAGTTTGGCGACTAGGGGAATTTCACAGTAATTTTATTGCAGTGTTTAATGTAAGCCTTACTTGTGACTAATAAATAAACTTTTAACTTTTGATCTTCTTTGCAGAAGTGGCTTTTAGACTGCCTTCTTTCTCTGGCCACAGGGTTGTTTGATCTTAACTTCCTTCCTGTTGGACCTGCCTCTAGATCAAGGGTTGCCAGGTCACATGGACTTATTATCTGAGAGAGCTACACTTGTTCCCTTTACAATTGATGCAAAGTCTTAAAAGTTCCTTTGAATCATTTTGAAAACAATTACAGATTCTACAGACATTTTAAAGAAATTAAAGATTCTCCTTGCTGTACCTCTTCCGGGTCAAAGGTCATCACATTCTGATTCCCCATTATAAACTGCTGATATTGGGATTTTTCTTTAGCAATTTTGACCGATGTTGAAAGAGAAGGTTTGACTTAAAAATGGCACAGGAAGTTTATTGTGTACATAAGACTTTACGTTTATATAATTTATTTCTGACGGATTGTGTGTGTGTATGTGTGTTTACTGATATAATTTATTATCAAACAGAATGAGTGAAGGGTTTATTACAATCCAAAGCTTCAAGAGACTTAAATCTTTCTCCGAATCCCCAGCAAATATGGCTTTGGTTCACACCTTCGTCACTTAACTGAGTCTTCACCTTCATAAAATTTTCCTCCGATTGGAAGGCCTGCGTTAGGGAATTGTGTAAAAGAGGTTTGAAATCTCCACTCATGAATGTAATTTTCTGTGAGAAAATCTTCAATTACCACAGCAGGCCAGCTGCCTGAAAGCAAAAGCAAAGAAATAAACTCTTCACAGGTCTTAGGTTAAACCACCATGCACCTATTCTTTGTTTCACTGCTCCTGAAAACTACCAGTTTGTAGTCTCGGTGGGACAGGATAATATAACTAAAAGCAGAATGGAATTTATATACTCAAGTAAGCTAATGGAATCAAAGAGTATGCTTCACAAAGGGACATTGGTACTTACCAATATCCCTCATGGAGCAAACCTGAAGTGCCTATTAAAATCCTGTCAACAACAGGATAGTTTCCTTTTCCTTAATTTTGTCCAGGGTCAGGGTAGAGGATGGAGGTTAGTTAGAAATATTCAGTTGATTAAAGGAGAGATATTTGGGAGTTGGGCAAGTGAAGGCTGGATGTAGCTCATATTATTGCTGTTAAGCCAGTAAGAAGACTCTTCGAAAGGCTCTACAGAAATGTCAGTGAAAGATGAAAAATGTACCTCTTCTTCAATGCCTTCCAGCACTCCAGCCTCCTGCTGGTTAAGCTGCTGTAGACTTGGAAAAACTGAGCGAGGTATGTGGGGCTCCATCCAGCTGTTGCTTAATTTGATATTGAGATCCTGAAAGTGTAGTTAGGCCTTCAAATATACTAATAGAGGCCTATGCCAGAATTGGGCAGGCATCCCAGACATGCAGAAATTGGCCGTTACCAAATAGTGATTGGGAATGAGCGAATGTAGCTGGAAACTGATATTGCAAAGAGAAATTTGGTGCTAATTAAACTGGAGCAGTGGGGCCAAATTCCTCTCTCAATTTCTTTTAAATCTATAGATGATTCTTGTTTCATGACATATTCCAAAAGCATAAAGTAATTTCTTATTATGGTCTGATTTGAAATTACATTAGGAGTTCACTTCTAAAATAGCCATGACCATGGCTAGAATTTTATGTGGAGATGGTGACCCAGCACCTATTTGAACCAACTCCACTTGGCCGGTTGGCCCGAACATATTTTATGGCTGGTGGGTGGTCAATTGGCTCAGGGTAAGACTTCTGACCCTATCTGCCCCAGATAGCTGGCTCTCAAATCCCAGCAGGACCACTTGGACCTGGTGGCCACTGCTGAGTCTGCAAGCAATCCCCAATGACAATCGGCAATGCAGGTGGATTCAAAGCTCAAATAGGGTCTTGCTGAATGGGGTGGAGAAGATGTTTGGGACAGCAATAGGGGGAATGTGCAATTCGGTAGAGGAGTGGGAGTATTATTTGGAGGGTGGCTCTGTTGGCCACAGGGTACCCAAACAGGAGAGACACTGCCACCAGCCCACAAAAAGGCAGCCAAGTTTTACCCAGTGCCCTCATCATGTGGCATGGGAAGCTCCCCTTTATCCCGCCCCTTTCCTTCACTATGTTCCTTTTGTAAATTGTTCATATGTAACAACTTCAAGTCCTATTGTAATGACTTCAATGAGGCCCATGAGGCTGGCTTCTTTGAGTGTGAACTCCCTGATTGAGTTCGTAATTGCCTGTGGCAATTACTCCAAGAGGCCAACTTCATGGGCCTCATTGAAGTCATTATACTGACGAAGGCCTTGCGTGCTATGTTTCAAATCCTAATGTTTGCTTTTCTTTACACATGCTACCTGGCTTGTTGAGAGTTTCCAGCATTTTCTGTTTTTCTTACATTATTATTTGCTACCAGTTACAAGCTGATTGGAAAGTGTGGAATTCTTACTGAGTAGGTAGGGGATTTTCTTCTGGCTCTCATCCCGCCTCACAGAAGTTACCGTTAATGAAGCACGACCAGCTATAATAATGTTACAGGCTTCTTAAAATAGGCGGCAGGGAATATCTCGGAACCAGCTCTGGAAGGCTGAGAGCTGTAACTCTTTGATTTTATTTGCCGGCAAGGTAGATACAATAGTCGATTGCCATCGGTGCCATTGATAATATACAGATGGGGAGGTGATGGCCTAGTGGTATTATCATTAGACTATTAATCCAGAAACTCAGCTAATGGTCCGGGGACGCTGGTTCAAATCCCGCCAAGGCAGTTGGTGGAATTTGAATTCAATAAAAAATATCTGGAATTAAGAATCTACTGATGACTATGAAACCATTGTCGATTGTTGGAAAAACCTGTCTGGTTCACTCATGTCCTTTAGGGAAGGAAATCTGCCTTCCTTACCTGGTCTGGCCTACGTGTGACTCCAGAGCCACAGCAATGTGGTTGACTCTTAAATGCCCTTGGGGAACTAGGGATAGGCAATAAATGCTGGCCAGCCAGCGATGTCCATGTCCCACAAATGAATAAATTAAATTAATATACAGATCCCCCATGGTCTCACTGAATGGTGCAACAGATTTGAGGAGCTGAATGGCCTCCTCTTGTTCCTGATGATTCACTGAATTAGTTGCCTGAAAGTTAAGGCAAAGGTTGTTTTCAATGCCTAATGGTTTAGATTTTTCTTTGTTAGTTAATGTAAAAATGATTAATTTTAATGGTCTCAAAGTATTACATATTCAATGGAGGCAAAATAAAAATGATGCCGCATAAAAAAGTATAGACATGCGCAGCTTTGAACCGCAAATGCAAAGTAATCTTCTCTCAACTAGCCAGCAGTGCCCAGGGGATCAATTTTAATTCCTGGAGACTCCCAGGCAAGCCATATTGGTTGGAAACTCACTGTTAATGTCATGCAGGCTGATAAGGTGCCAGGATTCCAAATTTGATCCCAAATGTCTAGACAGTGTCTGCGTTGTTGATACAAAACAAAACACATGGGAAGCAGAAAGATGAACCCTGCAATAACATTTTTTAAAAGGCCAGGTACCCTGATTATAAGTAAGTTACATTTTTGAAACATTTTCAATTGCAAACTGTCTAATTGGGCTTGGTTGTTTTTGGAAATCACAGAATCACAGAATACTACAGTGCAGAAGAGGCCCTTTGGCCCATCGAATCTGCACCACACATTAAAGGTCCTGACCTGCCCACCTAATCCCACTTGAGAGCACTTGGCCCATAGCCTTGAATGTTATGACGTGCCAAGTACTCATCCAGGTACTTTTTAAAGGATGTGAGGCATCCCGCCTCCACCAGCTTCCCAGGCAGCGCATTCCAGACCGTCACCACCCTCTGGGTAAAAAAGTGTTTCCTCAAATCCCTGCTAAACCTCCCACCCCTCACTTTTAATTTGTGTCTCCTTGTAACTGACCCCTCAACCTAGGGCCCACAGTTTGTGTGTTGCCTATCTTAATCTGAATGGGGGTGAGAAAGTCATTAATCGTGACCACCACCTCCCCCCCCCCCCCCCCCCACATCTCACCTCATCATGCCCAAAATAGAGGACTAAACAATTTCTAGTCCTTTCTCTCCATTCAGCCTATCAAATCCATCATGTTGATAGCGAGATCAGGCATATCCATCAAACCATGATTGCTTTGGACCAAAATTATCATAACAATTTCACAACCATTACTACACATTATAGCAAAAGCACAACTAAAAACAAATTTGACAAAACCTAAATTATAGAGGCGAGGAATCCAGATGAAATGTGAAGGCACCTTCCTTCCACCTACATTGCTGACAGCTTTTTAAAAATCACTTCACTATATTTATAACATCCGCAGATTGTACTGTGAGTTCAGTCTCACCCAGAAGGTTACAAACATTTACGCATCAGGAATCATGCAATATTAACGAAGTCAACACAAAGCAGGAGGATTTCTTTGTCACCTCAGCGCGTGCAACTGATTGTTATTTTCACATACCCGTCACAAACGGCTGGTGGGAAAAACAGGAGTTTTAAATCCTCAGAAATCAAGCAGGGAGTTTTCTTGTGATTGGTGCTGTTCCTTCAGAAATGTGGGGAACCGTATCATTGACAAAGTTACAATGAAGAAGCGGAATCTGCTACAAGGAAATTCTAGACTCTCAAAATGGAAGGATTGGCGAAGATAGAAGACAGGCTACCGACCAGCACTTGCGGTGTACCGCTGATACCAGATGGACTGTGGTGAATCATGGAATCATAGAATCCCTACAGTGCAGAAGGAGGCCATTTCGGCCCATCGAGTCTGCACCGACCACAATCCCCGCAACCCCGTGTATTTACCCAGCTAATCCCCCTGGCACTAAGGGTCAATTTAGCATGACCAATCCAGCTAACCTGTGTGGTGAACCACTGTTATTACATGTATGTACCTGGACACACCCATGCTGCACCTGGCCCGAGACTCCTCCCTTTCCACCTGGGACCCCTCCCTTTCCACCCAGAGTGGGGTATAAAGGTGATGGTCCCTCCTCCTTGCCTCAGTTCAGACCAGGTCAGCTACAAGGGTGTGCTCCTGTTCTCAGTGAATAAAAGCCTATTAGTTTTCTCTCACTCTCAGAAGCCTACGCGTCGTAATTGATAGTGCATCAACCTGCACATCTTTGGAGTGTGGGAGGAAACCGGAGCACCCGGAGGAAACCCCACGCTGACGCAGGGAGAACGTGCAAACTCACAGTCACCGGAGGCAGGAATTGAACCCGGGTCCCTGGCGCTGTGAGGCAGCAGTGCTAACCACTGTGTCACCGTGCCACCCGTGGTTCGAAAAGGTGGCTCACCGCTATCTTTTCAATGGCATTTAGGGATCGGCAATTAATGTTGGCCTTGCTCATATTCCAAAAACAAATAAAAATAAAGGCAGGCTCCTGAGCTACAGCAAGGCAAGTAGGATGGTGGAGTAAGGCACATAGGCATGAACCACCAATATAAAGTACTTCCCCAGGCTGCTTTTCACCATGCTCAGGGGATTAATGCTCAGTTCTGGGAGGCCCCTGGCCAGGGTTGGCAACTCTGTCAATATGATATTGACAATGGCTATCTCTTAATAACAATTTGTACCAAATTAGCACTAAGTGTAGGAAAACAATCTCAGGTCTAATCATACAAAAATTAACACATAGCAAAGGGCAACATGAGGATGAGAATTTAGAAATCAAGGGGTTGAATTTTGTCATTAGTGGCCAGGCTAAAAAGCTCGTGTGGATTTTCCCTGTCCCTGGCAGTTTAAGTCAAGCTTATCTCAAGGTATGAAGCAACAGTGATGCCAGCAACCAGGGTAGGCAGCCAATCACATTGAAATATTCTCAGGGACAGCAAAGCAGCGAGTTGAAAGCACTGATGATCTTTGATCAATGTTTTCAGCCAGTGGAATAATTGATTAAAACGAGATGAAGAAAGAAGCTGAAATATTGCGCTGAGTTTAATTCCAGCCGCATGACTCGCTCCCCTCCCCCCCCCCCCCCCCCCACCCCCCCACCCCTCCAGCCCATTCCTGGTTGGAGAATTGGCAGGAGCCTTTCCAAGGAGGAAGGCCTGAGGTATTTAAATGCCCATCAGGCACTTAACTGGCCAACATCAGGCCTTCCACATAACCAAGCTGCAGTGGGGTGGAAATCCAGTCAGAGGCCAGCAGCTCTCCAATGCTGCCAGAATCATTGAGAATGGTGGCTTCTGCTGGTGAGGCACTGAGGCCTATCTCCATGATTGATGCTAGATCCCAGGACACAGGTGAATGAGGGTGAGGTAGCCGGAAGGTGGGTCACCAAAGGTGGGGAGATCGCATGGGAGTCAGAACCAAGTGCATGGCTTTCAGCGGCACTTCCCTTCCTGTCCTGTGTCCCATGATTGGGCACTGAGTGTCATATCATAGAATCATAGAATTCCTACAGTGCAGAGGAGGCCATTCGGCCCACCGAGTCTGCACTGACTCTCTGACAAATATCGTACCCAGGTCCTCTCCGCTGCCCTATCCCTGTATTCCCATACATGTACCATGGCTAAATCATCCGATCTACACATCTTAAGACATGAAGGGGCAATTTACCACGGACCACCTAACCTGCACATCTTTGGGAGGAAACTGGAGCACCCGGAAGACCCACACAGACACAGGGAGAATGTACAAACTCCAAACAGATAGTCACCCAAGGCCAGAATTGAACCTGGGTCCCTGGAGCTGCGAGGCAGCAGTGCTAACCACTGTGCTGCCGTGCCTGTGATTGAGGGCCCAACCCCTGCAAGACACAAGCAAACCAACAGGTTTTGCAGGGAAACCTTTAGGAGCCATGGAAGAACTGTGAGAGTCCCATCAAATCCCTGAGCCACCATTGCATTCTGGTGCTTTAAGTAGCTCATAAACAAGCTGAGCTGCCTTCCCATCTCCAACTTAACTGGGGACAGTTTCCCAGCGTGAGGAATCTACCCTGAAACCCAGTTCCTCCATCCCATTCGTTGCCCTCTTACTCCATGGGCTCCACTAAATCCAACCCATCATTAAGAAACTTTCAAAATATATACTTTTTTAAATCTGTGGATTTAAAAAAAAACTCATAATGGAAAAAAATACCAATCCACAAATATAAAATAAGGACTATTGAGGCTGGTCATCTGTAATTATGAAGTTCATACAATCTCATACAATCCCTGCAGTGTGGAAGAAGCCATTCAGCCCATCGAGTCTACACCGACTCTCTGACAGAGTATCTTATCCAGGCCCTCCCCCACCCCCATTCTTTCCAATAACCCTGCGCATTTACCATGGCTAATTCACCTACCCTACACATCTTGGGACAATGTAACATGGACAATCCAACCTAACCTGCACATCATTGGACTATGGGAGGAAACTGGAGCAACCGGAGAAAACCCACGCAGACACACGGAGAATGAAGTTAGTTAATATCCATTGGAAGTTGTAAAAAACAAAGTTACACCTCATTCAAAGGCAGTCTAAAATGGAAGACCTTGTCAATTCACTGATTGTTCAGGGATTGCATTCTGTGGGGATCTCATGAGCACACATCCTCAGTGAAGCAGAGAATCACAGAGAGCAGCTTCTTCCACACCTGAACACAGATTCCAGAGGTTGCTGTTAGTTTCAGTGGAGTCACAGAGGTATACAGCACCAAAAAGGCCCTTTGGCCCATCGCATCCATGCCATTCAAAAACAACCACCTAAGTATTCTAATCCAATTTTCCAGCACTTGGCCTATAGCCTTATATGCCTTAGCGTTGTAAGTGCATACCTAAATACTTCTTAAATGTTATGAGGGTCTCTGCCTCTACCACACTTTCAGGCAGTGAGTTCCAGATTCCCATCACCCTCTGGGTGAAAAGAAATTCCTTCACATCCCCTCTAATCCTCCTGCCCCCTACCTAAATCTATGTCTCCTGGCCATTGATTCCTCCATCAAGCGGAAAAGTTCCTTCCTGTCCACTCTATCTATGCCCCTCATAATTTTATACATCTCATTCATGTCCCCTCAGTCTCCTCTGCTCCAAGGAAAATGACCCCAGTTTACCCAATCTCTCTTCATAACTAAAACTCTCAAGCCCAGGCAACATTCTGCTAAATCTCCTCTGCACCCTCCCCAGTGCTGTCACGTCCCTCCTGTTATGTGGATTCCAGAACTGCACACTATACTCTAGCTGTGGCCTAACCAATGTTTTATATTGTTCCAGAATAACATCCTTGCTCTTAAACTCCATGCCTCGACTAATAAAGGCAAGTATACCATGTGCCTTCTTAACCACTTTATCCACATGCACCTGTCCTACTATCTTAATGGACCGGTGTACATGCACACCAAGGTCCCTCTGATCCTCGGTGCTTCCCAGGGTCCTGCCGTTCATCATGCGTTCCCTTGCCTTGTTTGTCCTGCCCAAGTGCATCACCTCACACTTATCCCTTTGCCACTGATCAGTCCATCTGACCAGCCTGTCTCTATCCTCCTGTAATTGAAGGTAATCCTCCTCACTATTTACCACCCTACCAACTTTCGACCCAATCAACCCTCATTCCTAAATCATTCAGGAATAAGTATTAAAAATAATGACTTTTTAATAATGCATGGTGTGCCAGCCTATTTTTTTTCCTTGAATATTAATACTTTCCATATATTTTTGTGGCTGAAAATTTAGCTACTGGGAAAATGTGAGTTTGGCCATTTTGGCAGGAAAATTAGAAATAGAATAGTCCAAATCATTTTAAAGAACGTGCAAACTCCACACAGACCCTCACCCGAGATCGGAATCGAACCCGGGTCCCTGGCGCTGTGAGGCAGCAGTGCCTGCCACCATGCCACCTGTTGCTCTCAATGTCCAGTCGTAATATGACAACTAACAAAATGGTACAGTAATGACAGGTGAATGCTGACAGGTTCATCGGCCTTCCTATCACAAATTAACTAACTTTGTTCTCCCAGATTCACCCTATGTCTGTGTGGGTTTTCTCCGGGTGCTCCAGTTTCCTCGCATATCAGTGGACCTGAGGTCAATGTATCTCAGTGGGCTCAGAGGTGATGGATGAATGAAACGTGTTGCAGTTTGGGACATGGGGCAGCAGAATATTAGATGAGATTAAGTTTATGGTGAATGGAAGGTAGCCGGTTGTTCAGGAGTGTATCAGAGATGCCATACAGGAGATGACAAAAGCTTGGAATGTTTATGAAGGGTATAGATAGGGTGAACAGTGGGAAGCTTTTTCCCAGGTCGGAGGTGACGATCACGAGGGGTCATGGGCTCAAGGTGAGAGGGGCGAGGTATAACTCAGATATCAGAGGGACGTTTTTTACACAGAGAGTGGTGGGGGCCTGCAATGCGCTGCCAAGTAGGGTGGTGGAGGCAGACACGCTGGCATCGTTTAAGACTTACCTGGATAGTCACATGAGCAGTCTGGGAATGGAGGGATACAAACAAATGGTCTAGTTGGACCAATGAGCGGCACAGGCTTGGAGGACCGAAGGGCCTGTTTCCTGTGCTGTACTGTTCTTTGTTCTTTGTTTCAACAGCAGATAATCTCATGGAGAGATTGCAGAGACGGAGATTGTAACCAAGGTGGAAGTAGACAGTCTTCGTGATGGAGTGGATATCGGGTCAAAAGCTCACCCTAAGAGTCTAATGGGATGCTGAGGAAGCAAAGTCACTTATCCGCCAAAGCCACGAGGGGAATTTTGTTTGGTGTGCTGCTTCTTTGATGGTTTCAGCAGTCACAGATAATCAGTTTGGCTTCCTTCCCCAGTTGTAAATTTGCATGCAGTCAAACGTCAACAATGCAATCAACTTGTGAATACATGTAACATTGTACTGGGAAAGCAGCTAGTCCAAGTGGTCCCCATGGAAATGTAGATAAGCTTAGACAGTGTTTGTGCTTTGACATTTTTCCCTGTAAAGTCAAAGGAACTCTTTTAAGAATACAGCTAACTGAAGTTATTTTAAAAGACATTTCATCTTAAAGGCATATATCATCTTTTCATTGTTTGAGAAGTATCTACAAAAGTTTGCCACTTAGTTGGATCTGGAATACCATAGCTGATTTAACAAATCTTCCATCAGCAATGCAATCCAAGCGTTATTATTCTCTTTGTTAGACTGGAATGCCACATAGAGCTATTGAAATATTGAGAATTGTTTCGAAAAAGATCACATGCAGCGGCACTATCTTTTTCCCAAAAAGGTATTTCTATCACAACTACCTAATCTTGAGAGGTTCATGTGTAACTTTGTCTACTTGCATCAAGAAGGAATCTGAACCCAGTGGAATTTTTCTTCCAAAATAAAAAGTTTTTAAAAATGATCAATTAAATTGTTGATTTTTGCATGTCACAATATCCTCTCTTCTGATCATCTATCGTATAAAAGGAAACACACATAGGTAAATCATTCAGGAATAAGTATTAAAATAATGACTTTTTAATAATGCATGGTGTGCCAGCCTATTTTTTTTCCTTGAATATTAATACTTTCCATATATTTTTGTGGCTGAAAATTTAGCTGCTGGGAAAATGTGAGTTTGTCCATTTTGGCAGGAAAATTAGAAATAGAATAGATTAGAAATGTAAATGGAGAGAGATTGCAGAACACTGCGGTATAGAGGGAGCTAGCTGTTCTTGAACTCGAGTCACAGAAAGTCAGCACACATGTATAGCAAGTAATTAGGAAGGCAAATAGAATGTATGCCATTGCTGCCAAAGGGATGGAGTAAGAAAGGAGGAAAACCAGAGACAGCACATAGAGTACTGCGTAGAGTTTTGGTCACCTTATTTAAGGAGGGACATCTTTGCACTGGAAGCAGCTCAGAGAAGGTTCACAAGGCTGATTCCTGAGATGAGGGGTTTGTCCGATGAGGTTGAGCACCGTTGGGCTTTCTTCGTTGGAGATGAGAAGAATGAGAGTTATTTCATTGTAATCTATGAGATACTGAGCTGTCCTGACAGGGTAGATGCGGAGAGGATGTCTCCTCTTGTGGAGGGATCTAGAATAAGCAGGCACAGTTTAAAAATAAGGGGTGGCATTTTACAGCTTCGCTCGTCCAGAAACTGTAAAATCCCACCCCAAGGTTAATGGACCTTTCCATGGTCCGCCCCTTGCCTGCTCTGATTCCCATGCTGGGCAGGATGGTAAATTTCCGGCCAAGAAGTCTCGCATTAGAGATAGAGATCTCAGAGGGTCATCAGTGTTTGGAATTCTCTTCCCTAGTGAGCAGTGAAGGTAGGGTCATTGAATATATTCTGCGCTGAGTTAGATTCCCAAGGGAGTCAAGGTTTAGGGACAGGGCTAGGCAGGAAAGTGGAGTTAAGGTCACAATCAGTTCAACCATGACCATCCTGAATAGTAGAGCAGACCTGGGGGCCAAATAAACTACTCCTATTTCTCATGCTCTTATGATGCAATGACAGTGAATAGTGCTATAAATATTAATCAGAACCAGAAGATTTCTGTAGGATCATGGAGCAGAGGTTATACTTTTGCAAAGAGGGGGTAAATGTGGTGGAGCAGGAAACATACCCTGCCAGTGACCTGGGAATCTGACCCTGCGGAGTTTCTGCAATAAGACATTTGACATGATTTTGGCAATTTCTAATAATCGGCAAACCTTGGGAATCAATTGAGTCGGGGGTAACAAAAAAAATGATTGTTTGCAGAAATTATTTGAATTGTTTAACCGGCACAAACATCTGAAGAAGTTAATGCAATGGAAATTAGGTAATTAGATATGTTAAATGAGTGGGCAACAATACGACAGATGGAATATTATGTGGGGAAAATGTGAAATTATCCACTTTCGTAGGAAGGATAAAAAGCAATACCTTTTAAAAGGTGTTGATATGAAATGGAATTTGTAGATGAAACACAGAAAATTGACAGATAAGTACAGCAAGCAATTAGGAAGACAAATGATATGTCATGGCTTATTGCAAGGGGATTGGAGTGCAAAAATAATTGCGGAATATCCTGTACAATTTTTGTCTACTTACCTAGGAAAGGATATATTTGCCTTAGAAGGGGGCGTAATGAAGGCTCATTCAGTTGATTCCTGATTTGAGAGGATTGTCCTTTGAAGATAAATTGAATAGGATAGATCAATACTCTCTGAATTTGAAAAGAGTGCGAGATAATCAGATTGAAACAGGTAAAATTGTTCGAGGATTTGACAGGATAGATGTTAAGAGGCAGCTTGCTCTGACTGGAGAGATTTGAACTAGCAATCATAGTCTATGAGTAAGCGGTCAGTCATTTAGGACTAAACTAAAGAGAAATTTATTCACTCAAAGGGTTATGAATCTTTGGAATTCTCTTTTCCAGTGGGTGCAGATGCTCCATCGTTGAATACATTTAAGGCTGGGATAGACAGACTTTTTGATCTCCCGGGGAATCACGGGATATGGAAGGTGGGTGGGAGAATGTTTCTGGGGCAGAAGATCAGCCATAATCCATTGAATAGTGGAGAAGACACGGGGACATCTGTGGCCAATTCTTCCTCTTCTTTTTTTGCCCCATTTATAGGAGGGTGAACTTTATTTGGGCAGAAATGTTGCTTCTTTCATTAGTGTCATTTGTAGCTTCTTAGCAGCTGGTAACTTGTTTCAGGATGCATTCCCACCTGCACAGGTGCAGCACTGTTCCTGCAACTGAGGTGTTATGGCCAGAATCTCTATGTGATTCATAAATGTCTTTTGCCAATACTAGATTTTATTTTAACCAGCAGTAATCTGACAGTAACATCTATTATTCCACTGTTATGAAGTGGAGGTGGATCTCCCCTCCAAGAATTAACACCAAACCACTTGGAGAGGAGTACCTCACCTCGTAATCTGTAAAAGTGAGTGTGAAGTGGTACGAACTGCTCTTCAGCAACATTTAGTGGTTAAATCAAAATAACTCCCTTCACTCTCACTAAAATCAACAAGTAACAATTTATTTATCTAACTAACAGTGAACAAGTTAACTAAACTATTAACAAACCGAATAAAACATGGTCCCCCATGGTCGGCTCATGAAGAAAGTAAGGAGGTGTGGGATAGAGGGAAACTTGGCCGATTGGATAAGTAACTGGCTATCTCATAGAAAGAAGCTCCTCCGGAGCCTTCAACATGTCATTGATGAAGACGAACATCTCGCCAAGGCCATCCCCACACCCCCACTTCTTGCCTTCAAACAACCGCACAACCTCAAACAGACCATTGTCCGCAGCAAACTACCCAGCCTTCAGGAGAACAGTGACCAAGACACCACACAACCCTGCCACAGCAACCTCTGCAAGACGTGCCGGATCATCGACACAGATGCTATCATCTCACGTGAGAACACCATCTACCAGGTACACGGTACATACTCTTGCAACTCGGCCAACGTTGTCTACCTGATACGCTGCAAGAAAGGATGTCCCGAGGCATGGTACATTGGGGAAACTATGCAGACGCTGCGACAACGGATGAATGAACACCGCTCGACAATCACCAGGCAAGACTGTTCTCTTCCTGTTGGGGAGCACTTCAGCGGTCACGGGCATTCGGCCTCTGATATTCGGGTAAGCGTTCTCCAAGGCGGCCTTCGCGACACACGACAGCGCAGAGTCGCTGAGCAGAAACTGATAGCCAAGTTCCGCACACACAAGGACGGCCTCAACCGGGATATTGGGTTCATGTCACAATATTTGTAACTCCCACAGTTGCGTGGACCTGCAGAGTTTCACTGGCTGTCTTGTCTGGAGACAATACACATCTTTTTAGCCTGTCTTGATGCTCTCTCCACTCCCATTGTTTTGTTTCTTAAAGACTGGATTAGTTGTAAGTATTCGCATTCCAACCATTATTCATGTAAATTGAGTCTGTGTCTTTATAAATTCTGTTTGTGAACAGAATTCCCACTCACCTGAAGAAGGGGCTTAGAGCCTCGAAAGCTTGTGTGGCTTTTGCTACCAAATAAACCTGTTGGACTTTAACCTGGTGTTGTTAAACTTCTTACTGTGTTTACCCCAGTCCAACGCCGGCATCTCCACATCATATCTCATAGAAGACAGAGGGGGTGGTGGATGGAAAATTTTCAGACTGGAGACCAGTTACCAGCGGTGTACCACAAGGATCAGTGCTGGGTCCTCTGCTATTTGTGATTTTTATAAATGACTTGGAGGAGGGGGCTGAAGGGTGGATCAGTAAATTTGCGGATGACACCAAGATTGGTGGAGTAGTGGATGAGGTGGAGGGTTGTTGTAGGCTGCAAAGAGACATTGATAGGATGCAGAGCTGGGCCGAAAAATGGCAGATGGAGTTTAACCCTAATAAGTGCGAGGTGATTCATTTTGGTAGGACAAATTTGAATGCGGATTACAGGGTCAAAGATAGGGTTCTGAGGAATGTGGAGGAACAGAGAGATCTTGGGGTTCATATCCACAGATCTCTGAAGGTTGCCACTCAAGGGGATAGAGCCGTGAACATAAGAACATAAGAAATAGGACCAGGAGTAGGCCATCTGGCCCTTCGAGCCTGCCCCGCCATTCAACAAGATCATGGCTGATCTGAAGCCAATCAGTTCCACTTACCCACCTGCTCCCCATAACCCCTAATTCCCTTATTGATCAGAAAACTATCTACCCGTGATTTAAACATATTCAACGAGGACGCCTCCACCACTTCAATGGGCAGAGAATTCCAGAGATTCACTACTCTCTGAGAGAAAAGTTCCCCCTCAACTCTGTTCTGAACCGGCCCCCCCTTATTTTGAGGCTGTGCCCTCTAGTTCTGGTTTCCCTTCTAAGTGGAAAGAATCTCTCCACCTCTACCCTATCCAGCCCCTTCATTATCTTATATGTCTCTATAAGATCACCCCTCATCCTTCTAAACTCCAACGAGTACAGACCCAATCTGTTTAATCTCTCCTCATAAGCTACACCCCTCATCTCCGGTATCAACCTGGTGAACCTTCTCTGCACTCCCTCCAAGGCCAATATATCCTTTCGCAAATAAGGGGACCAAAACTGCACACAGTACTCCAGTTGCGGCCTCACCAGTGCCTTGTACAGTTGCAGCAAGACCTCCCTGCTTTTATATTCTATCCCCCTCGCGATAAAGGCCAACATTCCATTCGCCTTCTTGATCACCTGCTGCACCTGCAGACTGAGTTTTTGCGATTCGTGCACAAGGACCCCCAGGTCCCTCTGCACAGTCGCACGATGTAATTTTTCTCCATTTAAATAATATTCCAATTTACTATTATTTCTTCCAAAGTGGATAACCTCACATTTGCTAATGTTATACTCCATCTGCCAGATCCTCGCCCACTCGCTCAGCCTATCCAAATCTCTCTGCAGACTTTCCGCGTCCTCCACGCAATTCGCTTTCCCACTCACCTTCGTGTCATCAGCAAACTTGAATACCCTACATTCAGTCCCCTCCTCCAGATCATCTATGTAAATGGTAAACAATTGAGGCCCCAGCACCGATCCCTGCGGCACGCCACTGGTCACCAACTGCCAACCAGAAAAGCACCCATTTATCCCAACTCTCTGCTTCCTGTTAGATAGCCAATCCCCAATCCACGCCAACACCTTACCCCTAACTCCATGTACCCCAATCTTCTGCAGCAACCTTTTGTGAGGCACCTTATCGAACGCCTTCTGGAAATCTAAAAACACCACCTCCACCGGTTCCCCTCTGTCAACCGCACTAGTGACATCTTCATAAAAGTCCAGTAGATTCGTCAAACATGACTTTCCCTTCATGAATCCATGCTGCGTCTGCTTGATCGAACCATTCTTATTCAGGTGCTCTGTTATTTCCTCTTTAACAATGGACTCTAGCATCTTCCCAACTACGGACGTTAAGCTGTAGTTACCCGCCTTTTGTCTACTTCCTTTTTTAAACAGCGGCGTAACAGTAGCTGTTTTCCAGTCAGCCGGCACTACCCCAGAGTCCAGCGAATTTTGATAAATTACTACTAAAGCATCTGCTATTACCTCAGCCATTTCTTTCAGTACCCTGGGATACATTCCATCCGGGCCCGGGGACTTGTCTACCTTCAGTCCTATTAGTCTACCAAGCACCACCTCCTTAGTAACAGTAATTGTATTAAGGACCTCCCCTCCCACCAACTCTCGATCTCTAATATTCGGCAAACTATTTGTGTCTTCCACCGTGAAGACCGACACAAAGAACTTATTTAACGTCTTAGCCATTTCCTCGTTTTCCACTATTAAATCCCCCCTCTCATCTTCCAGCAAGGCCTACAGTGTGTTAGCGTTTATTAACAGGGGGTTGGAGTTTAAGAGCCGTGGGGTTATGCTGCAACTGTACAGGACCTTGGTGAGACCACATTTGGACTATTGTGTGCAGTTCTGGTCACCTCACTATAAGAAGGATGTGGAAGCGCTGGAAAGAGTGCAGAGGAGATTTACCAGGATGCTGCCTGGTTTGGAGGGTAGGTCTTATGAGGAAAGGTTGAGGGAGCTAGGGCTGTTCTCTCTGGAGCGGAGGAGGCTGAGGGGAGACTTAATAGAGGTTTATAAAATGATGAAGGGGATAGATAGAGTGAACGTTCAAAGACTATTTCCTCGGGTGGATGGAGCTATTACAAGGGGGCATAACTATAGGGTTCGTGGTGGGAGATACAGGAAGGATATCAGAGGTAGGTTCTTTACGCAGAGAGTGGTTGGGGTGTGGAATGGACTGCCTGCTGTGATAGTGGAGTCGGACACTTTAGGAACTTTCAAGCGGTTATTGGATAGGCACATGGAGCATACTAGAATGATAGGGAGTGGGGTAGCTTGATCTTGGTTTCGGAAAAGGTTCGGCACAACATCGTGGGCTGAAGGGCCTGTACTGTGCTGTACTGTTCTATGTTCTATGATTCTAATGGAATACTGTACAGATAAACACAATTCCCACTTATTAACAAAAAAATAGAACTTTAGTCACTATCTAAATTATAACCAGGTTTTGTGTCTTCTGGAATATTCTGGGCCTTCTCTGTTGACTCTTCTTGCTTCTTTGCTATCGAGATGAGGCGTTGAACTAAAAGCAATGAACTGTGGCAGGTAGAAGTTGCTCTCTCCCTCTGTCACACTGCCCCCTTCCTTTTATACCTGTGATGACATATTAATAGCCCCCACAATAGGATTGGTCCTAGGTAACCAAAACCATCGAATTTAATTTAATAGGTTCTTGGTATCTAAGTGCCTAATTCAAATTGATAGGCTGAATTCAAATAATTCAAATGTCTGAAAGCCTGTTGCCTTGGTAACCCTGCTGCTTGACCTTCCGATACAAATGTTTCATTTTGGGCAGTCAATACGTATTTGCGTTTTTTTTTAACTTTCTAAGCACCAAAAAAGCACCACCTTTTTAAAGGGACCATGCAATGATTTTTCCCTCGCATTTTACTATTTTATAAGCACCAATCTACAATTACTCTACTCAACTTCGCAACACTATAGGGCATGTTAACTTGTGGCATCCAATAACAATATTTTATATTTATAGGCAAATCCTCTTTTTACGGAATGGATTGGGACCAAGGGGTGATGGGGGCAGAGTAAGTGTGTGGAGGGGATTGGGGTGTGTTCAAATTATGGTTAGCGGGGCATCCCAATCTTGGTTTTTAAAAAATACATTGGTGGAACATAGGTGTTGCTGGCTGACCAGCATTTTTTGCCCATCCCTCGTTGCTCCAGGACAGATGTGGGTAAACCGCATTGCCGTGGCTTTGGAGTCACATGTAGGCCAGACCAAGTAAGGATGGCAGATTTCCTTCCTTAAAGGAGATTAGTGAACCAGATAGGTTTTTCTGACAATTAGCAATGTTTTCATGGTCACCTTGGATTGTTAATTCCAGATATTTTTTATTGAATTCAAATGTCACCATCTGTTGTGGCGGGATTTGAACTGGGCCCCCAGAACATTAGCTGAATTTCTGGATTAATAGTCTAGCGATAATACCACTCAGCCATCGCCTCTCTCGGGAGGAACTGAGGAACTGATCTCCGTAGGGGCTGGATCTTGGAGCTGGATGCCGGAGTGGGATCTGATGCTTTGGGGAGGTCAGTGAACCTGAGCGGGAATGCTATGTTATGCAGAGGGGGGAATGAAGGCACAATTGGTGGGCTGGAGGAAGCACTCTTACTTTTCTTGGTTTACAGGGAATACTGGGAAGACAATCATTCAGCTGCCCTCAACTCCTTTTAGCTGCCCAGTTTCCCAAGTCCTGGGAAACTCTGGGTTAAACTGGAAAGAAAGATCTGAGACATGCAGTCACAGCAAGATAATTAGATGAGTAACTTGCCTCCTGGACTTGTGTTGACTGCCGTACCAACTCATCCCAGTTTGATGGAAGTGTAGGGAGTGTGAACATTTGAAATAGGTTGGGTTTGAGTTTGAGATTTTTAAAATTTTCAGTGTTTATGACCCATCTTTTTTGGGAGGTTAAAATTCCCCACATTTTCTCTCTCCACAGATATTGCCTGTCCTGTTGATTGTTTTTCTGAGCACATTTTTCTGTTTTTGCTTTCAGATTTTTTGCATTGATTTTATGAAATTCTATGCCTTAGCATCTCCTAAAATCCTAGTAGCTTAAATTGAATTTATGCGAGGATCAGTTACCCCTCAGTAGTCCTGATTGGGTGTCACAAAGATGTAATGCTTGTGACTTACTTTCTCAATAATCGCAAGTCTGTGGGCAGTTGGGTAACATCAGTGAATTATCCAACAAGCATCAACTTGACTGAATAGATAAAGCCCTTCCTATGTACAATTAAGATTGCATTGCAGTGCTAATGGGGGCCACCATTGATCAAAAACACATGGCAACCTATATAGAGATGTTAAAAATAGAACAGTTTTGTTTCAGAATCTTTAAGGGAAAAGGGGGATGGGCTCATGTGATTATCGGAGTCTGCAGAAACATGTCAATGAGAAATATAGGGCCCGCTTTTACCATCACATTGTGCCTGCTTTCAGGCGCGAAAACTTGGTAAAGTCGGGCGTGAAGTGAGTAGCGCGATCTGCGCCTGCCTCCACGCTGGTTCGCCCTTTACCAAGACCTGAAAATGGCCGCGATCGGGACCGTGACTGAAACGGGCATGCATTTAAATTGACTTAATGGGCTGCACGCCTAAGTTTGCCAGCACTTCCTCCTCTACCATCGCATTCGCTCATCCAGAATTGGCACAAATATGCTCTATATATGTCCGATTCAGGCGCTCCATCAGTGAGGGTTAGTGAGGAGGTAAGTGCTGAGTGTCCGACGGCTCTCTGCTTGAGATTGGTGGGGGGGGTGAGGGGTGGAAGTGGGTCCACTGCCACTCTGCTGGAGATCGGTGGCGGGGGGGGGGGGGGGGGGGGGAAGGGGTGGGAGGCGCCTGCGATTTGTCTGGTTGGCAGAGGAGTGGGAGGATAAAGGGGTCAGCAATGTTGGGGGGGTGGGGCAATATCTATGGGGGCCAGGGGGAGGCATTATCTGGCCTGGGAGGGATGTGGCAGGGGAACAGCTTTCTATCATTTTTTTTCTGCGCATGCGCAGTTGGAGGCGCCGATTGGAGCTGCAGGGTTTCAAGTACATTAAGCCCTGTGCATAGGCTCGTGCAGCGCGATTCCGACTCACTGATATTTTTTGCAGGCAGAGTGCGTATGGGGGCGCCTCAGAATGGGTCTAAAAGTCGGATTGATACACTCCCAGTTTCAAATCCGCCTAGTACTTAGAATCAAAATGGTAAAATAGGGCCCATAGAATCAGTTCTGATGAAAGGTCATCTCGACCTCAAGTATTCATTCTGTGTCTCTGCACAGATGCTGCCTGACCTGCTGAGTTTTTTCCAGCATTTTGCATCCACAGTATTTTGCTTTTGCATCTGTAACTGCAACATTATATTCTGCACCCTATCCTTTCCTTCTCTCCTATGTACTCTATAAACGGTATGTTCTGTCTCTACAGCGCTCAAGAAACAATATTTTTCACTGTATCCCAATACATGTGACAATAATAAATCAAATCAAATCAAATAGAGTTTTGGCAGATGTTTGCTTTTCATACTGGAGGGACGTAAATACTTGGCCAGTGCTGTTGTTGGGACCATGCTCTTCCAACATGTAAATTATATTGATATAGAAACAGGGAGCATGGTTAATTGTGACAAGGGGTGGGATTTTCTGGCTGCACTTGCCCTGAAAAATCCTGCCTGAAGTCAATGGATCTTTCCATGGCTCGTTCCTCGCCCGCTACGATTCCAGTGGCAGGCGGAATGGGAAATTCGTCTTATTAAGAGGACAGGGAGAAGTGATATTTTGAGCTGATAGAAGCCAGAGGAAATCCAACGTGGAGAAATAAAGTGGGATGCAAAAGGGGTGACCAATACATTCATGTTTGTTCCACACTCTTGTCAAAGTGAAAATTCTGACTGTTGTCTCTATGATACAATCAAAATCATCTTGAAGTTCAGGTGACTACAAAGTTAACATTGCGTAAAGTTATATCACGTTTTTGCAGAAATGTTTATATTTTTTCTTGACTTTGCATGTTTTCCCGATGTGAGCATCTGCTTGAACAACCAGGAGATCCATCAAACAGTAGTCTTAATGGAAAGCAATTCGGACAAAATCTTTTCTTCCTAAGGAGATATGACAGCAAAGACCATTTTGGCATATCAATCCAAAGGCTCTAGTGTATAACTTTCTAATACATTTGTCGGAAGTATTACCCATTCCAAATCATTCATGAGGAGCAAACAACACAGTGAAGCTCTCTGTTGGATACTTTCTCAGCATGCTGAGAGTGCCTCTGGCATTGGGAACTAAATAAATACTGTCTGGTATTCATTGAATTTTCATTGAAATTGACTTAAAGTTAGTTTGTTTTTAGAATGGAAGATAATATTGTTTAAGTGGGGATAAAGGAGATAGGACAATCTTTTTGATTGAAGAAAGGTTCAGAGGCTCCATGCTTGAGTTTTTAGAAAGATGGTAACTATATTTGCCATGTTCATCAGAATAATCACGATCTAAGAAATGAGTTGATGTACCTTTTATATTACATTGCATTACAGTAACAAGTTCCACGAAGAGTAATGCTCAAAGGTAATCTTGATATGTTATCCTCCCACATGTATTCTTTTACTGATGTCCTTTACTATTAAACCTGAAGACCTGTTATTTTATTGTGAAACTAAAGGCAATGGATTTCTCAATATTTAGCTTTATATGAACAGCAGCTTGTGCAGCAAATTCAATTTTTGAGTCTCCGGTGTCCACATTCAGGTTATTTTCTATTAACGATCAACACGTTTACAGATGACAATTTTCCAATAAGGGAAGGCCTTTTTAAGACTGAGTGCAAATCGTTACCAGTTGGTGGAAGGTTGGGGTTGAAGTTGTCCTTGACCAGACTCTGAACTATATTAAACACTTTGCAGACCATAGTCTTTGAATCAATAAGAATGGAATTGATGAAAGTAGTTCTTTTAGTTCTAATTCTTTCACATGATTATCATAGAATCCCTACAGTGCTGAAGAAGGCCATTCGGCCCATCGAGCTTGCACCGACAATAATCCCACCCAGGCCCTATCCCTGTATCCTCACGTATTTACCCTGCTAATCCCCTTGACACTAAAGGTCAATTTTGCATAGACAATCAACCTAACCCGCACATCTTTGGAGTATGAATTAACAAACATTTGTTTTGTAATACCTTGCCAAACCAAACAAAAAATACTTTATTGTTGTCTCTCTGTAATATTGTATCACTGGTTAACCTGACAAGTGAGAATTTTAGTTTTGACTGAAACATTTAAGTCCCATCGGTGTTATCTTCCTGCTCATCAAGTTTCTGCCTTTCAACTCTTCTAAGTCATTTTGATCTGATTCTCCTGCTTAGTTCCTTCCTGCCTGGGACAAAGACATCAAAATTGTCAGCTTTTTATACCTGAAATGCCTTTCCTGCTTCATGTGGCTTTTTGAAAGCTGAAGCACACGCCATGGTTGAAAGAGAGAAGCAGCGTTTCACTCAACTTTCGCTTCTCTTCACTTTCAGGTGAGGTAACATTTCACTTGCACCTCCTTCAATTTCATAGAATCCCTACAGTTCAGAAAGCGGCCATTCGACCCCTTGAGTCTGTACCATCTCTGCGGCAGAGCATCTTACCCAGGCCCAAACCCTGGTCCTATCTCAGTAACCCCACACATTTACCCCGCTAATCCTCCTAATCTACACATCTTTGGACACTAAGGGGCAATTTAGCATGAACAATCCAACGAGCCCACACATCTTTGGACTGTGGGAGGAAACCGGAGCACCCGGAGGAAACCCACGCAGACACAGGGAGAACGTGCAAACTCCACACAGACAGTGACCCAAGCCGAGAATCGAACCCAGGTCCCTGGCGCTGTGAGGCAGCAGTGCTAACCACTGGGCCACTGTGCCACCCAATTTGGTCTACTGCATTTGCTGCTCCCAATGCGGTCTCCTCCACATTGGGGAGACTAAACGCAGATCGCTTTGCGGAACAGCTCTGCAAAGTCATTTAGCATTTCAACTCATTGTCCTGCTCTTATGCCCACATGTTCATCCTTGACCTGCTGCAATGCTCCAGTAAAGCCCAGTGCAAATTGGAGGAGCAGCACCTCATTGTCTGATTAGGTATGTTACAGTCTTCTGGACTCAACATTGAGTTCAACAGCTTTAGACTGTGAACTTTTTTCACCATCTTGACCCCTTTTTAGCTTTCTTTGTTTGAGTTCAACAATTTCAGACTGTGAACCTTCTTCTCCATCTTGACCCTGTTTCTATTTTGTTTGTTTGTCCCAATACAAATCCCAACTCCCCCACCCCACCCCTCCTATCCCCTTCTGCCCATGGCATCCACCCCACAGGGCCACTTGTTCTTTAGTTTTGCTTTCACTGAGCACTGACCTTTGTTCTCCTATGAACACATTCTGATACCTTACCTTTTTGCCACTATCAGCACCTTCTTTAGTCCTTAATGCTACCATCAACACCCCCTTTGTCTTGTGTCCTTGACATCTTTCTCACTCTCTCCTTAGCTCTGGCCTATCCCTGACCTTCTATTCTCTTCCACCTCCCCCCTCCCCCACCCCGCTCCAACTATATAATCCATCACATTTTTACCCCTCTTCAGCTCTGAAGAAGAATCAGATGGACTCGAACCATTGGCTGCGATTTTACCCTATCGCCCTGCCCATCGATGGCTGGAGCGAGCCGGTAAAATCGCCCGAGAGCAGAGAAATCAGGATTGCACCTGATTTCTTGGCTCTCGCAATCTGACGGCACCAGATTTCCAAGTGGTCAGCTTTTCGCCCAATTCCGGCAAGAGGCTGAATAATTTATTTAAATAGAGTTGAATGATTATTTGCATGTGTTTAGCCAGCCCAGTGTGCAATCGGCTGGGCTCATTGCCTTTATGGCCTTGCTGGGAGAGGTTCTCTCCGGCAAGGAAAGCATCTGCTCCCTATGAATGGGGAACAGTTGTGATAGCTTCACCAGTAGAACCGGAAGCTATTGAGGCCCCCCCACCCCCCAGGAGATCGAGGGCAAAGGGTGGTGCCCCTTGGGCACTGCCAGCCTGGCAGTGCCAACCTTGCACACAGCACTGCCCAAGGGGCACATAGGGGCGATATGTTCAGGCAGTGTGAGGCCTACAATTGGCCTCAGGCCCCCACGATTGTAGGGGTGGCTGGGTTGAGATTCCTGTTGCAGCCACGGAGGTCTGCACATGCGCACTAGCTCCCTCTGCTGCCTGATCAAGTTGGCTGGTGAATTAAGCCCCGCCTGCTGCCTCTAGTAGCTAAAAATAGACTAGCCCATTTTTCCATGCACTAAGTACATAAGATTGGGAGTAAAAACGTGCCCAAAAAAACAGATTCACAACTCTCCACCTTTCCACCCATTATCTCTGTTTCTCTCTCCACAGATGCTACCAAACCTGTTGAGTTTATCCAGCATTTTTTGTTTTTACTTCAGATTTCCACACTGTTTTTGTTACACCCCTCCAAATGGGTTAGTCAGGATTCATCTCCAGGTGGTATTTGGCTCATTAATTCTTAAGATAAACAGTGGAGAACTTCTGCTGCTGTCTGAACTTTCAAATGAGGGCTACACAAAAAAATTGAGCTGACATGTGGGCTGAGCAGACAGAGCAAAGCTGGATTAATATGGTTGCCTAATGTTACAGTCCTGCACTAGTAACCCAGAGATTGTGTATTCAAATTCTACAAGGGTGAGTTATGATTTTGTTAAAATCTGGTAAGTGGTGGGGAAGCAGCAGGAAATGATTGTGATCACTACTGCATTGTTATAAAAAGAAACAAGTTCACTAAATCCTTGCAGGGACGGAACCTATCACAGCCTCTCAAATCGTAAGATTTGATACAGGAGCAAATACCCTACCTTTGCAAGATAGCTTAAGGTATAATGAGTTTTGCATTGGTCAAAGGAACAGCCTTTATAAATGTTAATAATGTTCGAAAAGTGCTTATGTCGATAGCACTGCCCTTTAAATTGTAATATTAATGTGTTGGTGGGAAATTTTTAATATTAAATATCCTGTGACTTAGGGCAAGAGGGCAGCACGGTGGCACAGTGGTTAGCACTGCTGCCTCACAGCGCCAAGGACCCAGGTTCAATTCCGGTCTTGCGTGACTGTCTCTTTGGAGTTTGCAAATTCTCCCCGTGTCTGCATGGGTTTCCCCTGGGTGCTCTGGTTTCCTCCCACAGTCTAAAGTAGTGCAGGTTAGGTGGATTGGCCATGCTAAATTGCTGCTTTGTGTCCCAAGATGTATAGGTCAGGTCGATTAGCCATGGGAAATGTGTGGGGTTATGAGGATAGGGTGGGGGAGAGGGCCTGGGTAAGGTACTTCATCAGACAGTCAATGCAGACTCGATGAGCTGAATGGCCTCCTTCTGCACAATAGGGATTCTGTGATTCTATTCAATAGTTAAGGCAATGTAACCCAATGGTAGGGTGCACCGGTCTTAACATCATACCGGTGTAAAATCAGTAAGCACAACAACAGACATTTGTTTGGTAAAATAAAGAATTTTTTCCATCTCTGGAGAGTACTTTGCATAACTGAAAATTAGCAAACTAATTCTAACAAATTAATGCAGCAGGAACTAATAGTGAAACTGTCTACAGTGAAAAATTCAAACATTCCGATTCATTTACTTTGTAACAGATGGAATAGGAATCCCATTACTGTGTAATGAATATCTATTTATAGTGAGGAGTTAAGCACTGTTTATACAATATTGAGAATTGAACACATTCTGTAGATCAATGGAAACCAATGTCTGTAGTTGTGAAGCATTTAATTTCTGTTTGCTCATCAACTAAGTTCCTTAATCACACTTACGTAAAGAAACAGTGTTTATATTTCAGTTTGGTTACTGGAAATCAGTTCAGCTTTATGATCCCTTTCAGCAAAGTATACAGTTTTTATAGCTTCAGCTTATGACCCAGTCAAAGGCAACACCTACTTTGTATTGTAGTGGTGGTAAAGGCATCAAACTCGCATCAGAGGACTCACCAGCCCATTAGCAGTAAAGATATGGCCACCACCATTTTTACAGTGGCCCACTGCAGAGCATTGGAAATGCCCGGCTGTTTCAGATGGTTAGCCTTTTAATATACAAATTAGAGTCCTGTGATATGCTTAGAAATTCGGTAACTGCTTTGAGAGAACTGGTTGGAGGTTGCACCGCCGTGCACTTTTCCTCCTATTTTACATATAGTACAGGTCAACAAAGTTTTATAAAGTTTATTTATTAGTGTCACAAGTAGGCTTACATTAACACCACAATGAAGTTACTGTGAAAATCCCCTAGTTGCCACACTCCGGCACCTGTTCGGGTACACCGAGGGAGAATTTAGCATGGCCACCGCACGTCTTTTGGACTGTGGGAGGAACCGGAGCACCTGGAGGAAACCCCACGGAGACAATGTGCAAAGTCTACACAGACAGTGACCCAAGCCAGGAATTGAACCCGGGTCCCTGGCGCTGTGAGGCAGCAGTGCTAACCACTGTGTCGCCGTGGCACCCAAATCCTGAAAGGTAAGTTTTATGTAATTCCTGTGGGGCTAAGCACAACTAGAGATATGTTAATGAACTAGAAAATTGAGCACAAACCAAGTACTTTAGTTTTAATCCGTTTAAAACCTTCCAGTAAGTATTTGGATCTAAACTATGCCAGAAGGTTATCCAAGGTGCAGTTGTCCCATGTTCCCATTGGCAGGATCAATGGTGGGCAGGGGAGGGGCATGGGGAGAATCTTGCTAACGGGATGCAAATGAAGGCCTGACCGGAATTTTCCCCGATGTCCGATTTTTCCTCGACGCGAGCTGGAAAACACAACCTGACCAACGTGGCGTTCAAAAGTCAGGACTTACCTTAAGAAGGCCTCAGGCAGCTTGCGAACATCCGAGGAGAAGCTGGAGGCCTCCAACTTGAGAACCATGTGCCGCACAGAGTTAGTGGAGGCACCTGGGCCCTTCGTGAAACGGCTTCCAGAGGTGGGAGTTCTCCACGCAGCAACCTCGCTCACCCTTCGGACCTTCTTCCAGGGATATTGTCACGGGATCAGATCCTTGAGTTGCAGCTGGAGGTACTGTGGGGCGGTGATGGGTCTGTTGAGGGTTGTGGGTTGAAGAAGGTTAGGAGAGGACTGAAGATGTGGAGATGGAGTGAAGACATAGAGAGGTCTGTTGGCAGTTGGGGTGCTGGAAAGGGTAATACAGAGTTGTAGGAAAACTTTAGAGGGAACGGGAGAGGAGTGAGAGAAGAATTGTGTTGGTTGCCAGGCTGGGGAGGATGGTGGGGATTATGCCCAGATGTGAAGCGACATGGACGAGTGTCCAGGTGTGAAGGAAAGAGGCATCTGGAGGGAGGTCAAAGTGCCTCACCCTCTCACATGCCAACTGCAGAGGTTTCCTCATGGTTACTGCGATGGAGAAGGCCTGTGCGTGTCTCCAACAGAATCTGCTGGATAATGTTCTCCATGAAGTTTCCAACCTCCCCATAGAGACTTTGATGCACAGAAGGTTGCAACCATTTCATTCAGCCTGCGGACTGAGCTCTCTGACTCACATGACACCCCGATGAAGGTCTCCAACATCTCTGCCTGATGTGCTCCCCCATCCTCTTGCTGATTCTCCACTATTAGTTGGAAGGCCTATTCCAGATGTTTATCATCTGATTCAGACTCTGCAAATGCATCTTCCCCAGCAGTCCTGAGTGTTGAGCCTGCCTCATCCAGCTGTGGAAAAGGGTCCATAGGGTGACCACCTGAGTGAGAGACCCTTCCGAGGCTACAGCTCATACCTACTGAGGTGTGTGTCTCTGGCCTGGTCCAGGTGTCTGCTGTGATGTCTCTTAAGGTGCACATCTCTCCTCTTCCCCTGTCTCCTGGCTCCTCTCCAGGTTAGAACTTCTGCTGAGGACTGACAGGGAGTCTCTGCCTTGGGCCTTCGCCTCTTCCTGGTGGCAGCTGTAAGTGAGAGAGGAGAGAGTGAATGACAACTTTGAGGCAGGATTCTGACTTAGAGGTGTTCAGTCATAATCCCACAGATGGTAGCTTCATGCAATTGGCTCCTCAGGCAAGCACATACACCAAACGTCTGAACCTACAGTTCCTCTCATACTGAGCAGGACTATCGCAACACCACTTTTTATCATCAGTAGGGTAAAACTAACCGGTCTTATGATGGTCTAAACGCACATTCCCTATTAGTGGGTGAACAATCCAATGCTTGATGAATTCTGCTTCACAATGATAGGAAGAGCCGACATCGAAGGATCAAAAAGCATCGCTATGAACGCTTGGCCGCCACAAGCCAGTTATCCCTGTGGTAACTTCTACATGGAGGTACTCTTGGCCCTCAGCTCAGATCCATGGAGGGATCCTTACTCGATGGAGGTCCATGTCCAATTGCCCAGTTCCACTCCATGTCGGTCAGATGGGCTGCCCTCTCTTTAAACTCCATGAGAGTCCTCAGATGTGCCCTCCCGCCACCTCCCCCCCCCCCCCCCTCCACAACCCCCACTCCCATCTTCTCCCATTCTCGCTAGTTGTGCCTCAACATCTGCTGCTCAGAGACAACAGAAAAGATGGGTTTGAGAGGGGTCGTATGCTCCGTCCATTTGTACATAGCAATTTCAAGTTCATTTCCTCACACTTCCACTCTTACACTGGATTGTGTGGCAATCTCTGCAACTTGCTCTGTAAATTGTCCAGAAGGGTTGTGGGCCAGCTCACAGGCGAGGATAAGGCTCAGAGAGGCATCTGATTTGCAGAGGTTGCTGGTGCCCTCTGCACCTGAAGCTACTTCCCCTTCCATACAGCATTGGTCTCTGTATGTGGAAAGGTGAAGGAGGCACAATGGTCACTCCACCACAGAATGGGTGCACTGCAGTGGGGCTATGAGGCACCACTGTGCTGTTACCACAGCAGTGTGAGCTGAAGCTTTACTTACGAGGTTGTTCATCCTTTACTGGCATTGTATGGCTGGCCTGTGCTGGATAGCCCGGGCATGTACAGCATTGGCCACCTGTCCCCAGGCAGGGTTAGCTTCCCTGCTCGGTCTCCTCCTCCCATTAGCTGGGTAGAGTACATCTCTCCTGACCTCTACATGGTCAAGGAGGATGTGCAAGCGAGTTATTATGGACGTGGGTGCTGGACCTTCACCAACTCCTCCTGACATCTCAGTAGGGGTGGCACGGTAACACAGTGGTTGGGGCAGCACGGTAGCACAGTGATTAGCACGGCTGCCTCACAGCGCCAGGGACCCAGGTTCGATTCCCGGCTTGGGTCACTGTCTGTGTGGAGTTTGCACATTCTCCCCGTGTCTGTGTGGGTTTCCTCCGGTTGCTCTGGTTTCCTCCCACATTCTGAAAGACATGCTAGTTCGGTGCATCGACCCGAACAGACGCCAGACTGTGGCAACGAGCAGAATTTCACAGCAACTTCATTGCAGTGTTAATATAAGCCTTACTTGTGACTAATAAATAAACTTTACTTTACTAGGTGAGTGTTGACAGTAAGGATGTCCGGATCTGACAGCAGGACGCACACCATCCACCCCACACGGCGCGCTGGACAGGAAACTCCCGACTGTATAATCATTGATGATGGAGTCACAAGTTTCTGCAGGATATCCCATAAGCCTCCACCACAGGAAACACCCGTCACAAGCCTTAGTCCCGGATTGAAGAATTCTGCCCTAAATTGAGCAAATATTTCTTCTGGTTGGAGAAAATACAAAAGTGGCTTTTTGTCTAGTCTTGAACTCTTCTTCATTCTCTTCACACACCAAGAGAAGTAGACAAGGCACATGCTGTTTCCGTAGCTTGTTTTTCCAGGAGTAGGTCAATAGCCTGTCACTGGAGGGGGCACTACATCAAGCATGGCCGACCAGGAGACTCTTCCACTCACCACAGGCCTATTGGCAAGATCAGACCAATAATCAACCTGTTTGGCCACATTATGAAGGCACCATCAAATCCTGGAGTGGGATTCGAACCCAGAGCTTAGCTGGCTCAAAGGCAGGGACAAAGCCCACTGTGCCACACAATCTCCCCTCAGATCATTATCTCTCCCCATTTCTCTTAAAGTTGGCATTGCAGAATGTGAGGAGAAATGTGCTGGAAAATATTGTCGCAAGTCAGTGGATTTAAGGGCTGAAGTGATAGTTTTCTCTGTTGTTAAATGGGACAATCATTTCTATCAATGACATGAAAGTCTTTGGAAATAATAATGGTAAACATTATTTTGTCTGCACCCATTTTATTTCTTCACAACATACAGCATGTGCACCTGCTTGAAGGCAGAGCATTGTTAATTGGTGTATTTGTATTCTCCAGATCATAATAGAAGAATCACTATATTCTGCATGGATGAATTTTGAATATATTTGTACCTGATTCTGTGTGTGAGCTGAGAGGGGATATATACGTATATGAAAACCAAGGCTCCTAATCTTATTTTGTTTGAGCAATGTTGAAGGAATTATATGAATCTGTTGGCTTGGTAAATCATTTAAAATAAATCTTTTTCGAATCTTTATCCTGAACTGTAGTGGTTTAACTTCCCCATCACAAATGAACCTGCTGAGCAATTTCAATAAGATTATGTTGCAGAATGACATTGGACTAAAATATAATTCCAGCGCATTTTTATTTCATGGCTCATGATCAAAGCTTACTAATAACTTATATCCCTCAGCCTGTCTTTGCAAGAAAATTACCTGCACATTTTTCAGCAATTTTTCTTATCAGCAAAGGAGGTCGAACTTGCTGAATTTCAAATCCTTCTGAAAAAGATGTTGGAATATTAAGTAGTTGAGCTTTTAATACTCTATGCTCCTGTTGCAACTTGAAAGCCTTAAGTGATGCAATGAGATTCTCATTTAGAGTTCTTGGAAAAACTCCAAATTAGTTTTTGTTGTTACTAAGATGTTTTTTTTCCTCATGCTCAATATCAGTCACAGTCCCATCTGTTAAGCAATCCCTCTGTTAAGCAGCGTGACCTCCAAAAGGGGGAGGCAATGGCCTAGTGGTATTGTCGCTAGACTATTAAGCCAGAAACTCAGCTAATGTTCTGGGGACCCGGGTTCAAATCCTGCCATGGCAGATGTTTGGAATTTGAATTGAATAAAACAAAAATATCTGGAATTAAGAATCTACTGATGACCATGAAACCATTGTCGGAAAAATCCATCTGGTTCACTAATGCCCATTAGGGAAGGAAATCTGCCATCCTTACCTGGTCTGGCCTATATATGACTCCAGAGCCATAGCAATGTGGTTGACTCTCAACTGCCCTTGGGCAAATAGGTATGGGCAATAAACGCTGGCCAGCCAGTGACGCCCATGTCCCATGAATGAATTTTAAAAAGCACACCATCCAAACATATGAAATAGGAGCAGGACTAGGCCATTTGGCCCCTTGAGCCTGCTCCGCCATTCAATAAGATCAGGGCTGCTCTGCCTGCATTTTGAATTCCACATTCCCATCTACCTTACATAACTTTTGATTCCCTTGCCTAACAAGAGTTTATCTACCTCCTGCCTTAACTCAACTCCACCACATTCTGAGGCAGAGAGTTCCAAAGACGCACAACTCTCTGAAAATATTTCTCCTCATCTCCGTCCTAAAAGGTGATCCCTCATTTTAAAACGGTGCCTCCTAGTTCTGGACTTGCCCACAAGAGGAAACATCCTTTTGACATCCACCTTGTCAAGACCATTCAGATCTTACTCTCTTCAATCAAATCACCCCCTCACTCTTCTGAGCTGCAGCGGAAACAAACCTAGCCAGTGTAACCTTTCCTCGCAACACAACCCGCTCATTCCAGATATCAATCTAGTAAACCTCCTCTGAACGGCGTCCAATACATTTACATCCTTCCTTAAGTAGGGAAACCAAAACTTGCACACAATATACAAGGTATGGTCAGGTAGTATGCCCATGAATCAAGCAGAAATCCTTTGTACATGACATATCACATATATATCTTACAATCTTCCTGATTTCAGAAGGTGGTGGAATCAGCAGACTGATTGTCACTTAGATTTTGATGAATTGATTCAGAATAATTCACAAGAAAAATAAGGAGCAAAGACCAGCATTGTCCTTGAACATATTGCCTCAGAGATTGGAGGTAGTTAAACATGGAGTTACAAGAAAAATAACGCTGATCAGATTTCTGCTCTTCTCACAATACTAAAATAGCCTTAAACAATGTGTGACTATTATACATCATTCTTCCTCTCTCTCCATGACCTCTATGTAATCTACACCAGAGTTAACTACTATACACCTTCAATGACTGTCCTACTGTGTCCGATCCTGTGAGATTATCCTTAGTTGGTTCCACTTTTAGCTATTCAATAATAGTCGGAGTGTCTCTAACAATAACATCTTTCTCCTTGCCCAGAGCCTCAACACTGGAGTCCCCAAAGTAGCCACCTTTGGTCCCCGCTCCTCCTCAGCTGCTCACTACTCTTGGTGACATTATCCAAAGACCTGGGGCTAGATTTACAGAAAGCTCATGGTCTGGGATGAAAGTGGGCTGGTGTGCAACTTGGTGCCACCGGCCTCCAAATGGATTCACTACCACAGTCTCAACTTAGGAGCCATTATTATAGAGGGCAGCCAATTGAGGCCAATTAGATTTAACTAGGGGCCTATTAAACCAATTAGGATTCCTGATCAGCAATGTGGAAAATCCCCAGAGTGACCTGGACTATGCTCAGGCCAATTTGGTACGCTTAGGGCCTGAAGGGGGCACAATGAATCATGTGATGGATTCAATCACTGGCCGATGGTCGCTGACCATTCCCTGGAGGGATTGCCTTTCCAGGATCATGGCCGGGCAGATGGGGCTTCTTATAAGATAATAAACTTACCTGCACTTGTCCCTTGCTGTCTCAGTTTTCAGATTGGCAGCTCCCACATCAGCCGATGGGCTGCAGATCCCGAGTGCTAGAGAGTCTTCCATTGGCCCACCAGCATCAGGAATCTACCTCCTGTCCCCAATTGTGTTTTTATATTCATCCATGGGAATGTGAGCATTGTTGGTTAAGTCAACATTTATTGTCCATCCCTAATTGCCCATGAGAAGGTGGTGGTGAGCTGCCTTCCTGAACCACTGCAGTCCATGTGGTGTAGGTACACCCACAGTGTTGCTGGGGAGTGAGTTCCTCGACTTTGAACCAATGACAGTGAAGGAATGGTGATATATTTCCAAATCCGGATGGTGAGTGGCTTGGAGGGGAGCTTCCAGGTGGTAGTGTTCCCATGTGTCTGCTGCCCTTGTCCTTCTAGGTTGCGGGTTTGAAGGTGTTGGCTAAGGAGCCTTGGTGAGTTCCTGCAGTGCATCGTCTATATGGTACACATGTTGCCACTGTGTGTTAATGATGGAGGGAGTGAATGTTTTTGCAGAATTAAGAGGCTGCTTTGTCCTGGATGGTGTTGAATTTCTTGAGTGTTGCTGGAGTTGCACTCATCTGGGGAAATGGAGATTATTCCATCACACTCCTGACATGTGCCTTGTAAATGGTGGACAGGCTTTGGGGAGTCAGGAGTGAGTTACTTGCTGCATTATTCCTAGCCTCTGACCTACTCTTGCAGCCACAGTATTTATATGGCGAGTCCAGTTCAGTTTCTAGTCAATAGTAATCCCCAGGATGTTGATAGTGGGGGATTCAGTGATGGCAATGCCATTGAATGTCGAGGGATGATGGTTAGATTCTCCCTTGTTGGAGATGGTTATCATCTGGCTCTTGTGTGGCTGAAACGTTATTTGCCCCTTGTCAGCCCAAGCATGGGTATTGTCTAGGTATTGCTGCATTTGGACATGAACTGCTTCAGTATCTGAGGAGTCGAGAATGGTGCTGAACATTGTGCAATCATCAGTGAACATCCC
The DNA here is from genome assembly GCF_964213995.1 of Mustelus asterias. Lineage (NCBI taxonomy): Eukaryota > Metazoa > Chordata > Chondrichthyes > Carcharhiniformes > Triakidae > Mustelus > Mustelus asterias. Next base: position 32,675,168 of record NC_135809.1, on the reverse strand, counting down.
TACTTCTGACCTTATGATGAAAGGAAGGTAATTGATGGTCTGGCCCAGGACATTGGATGGCGAGCCTTCTGCCTGATTGGCTGGAGCATTGAAAATTGAGGTGGGCCCCTAAAGTGTGCTGTGAGGGGCCAGGACCCGGAACAAGCCCCTACGTCCGGTTTCCAACTCCTGAATAAAACTTCAGCCTTGGGTCAACTTTCATCTGTATGCTTATAACACTCAAATCCACCTTCCTGCAAACTTTGAGCTGTTCACTAGATCTGTCCGGTCTTTTGCTGACTATTTGATTGAAGCTATCATCTTCTGCCTTTGTCACTGAATTCATTGCCTTGACACTGTGTGGTTCCATGGCCCCGCACGCCCCCCCCTCCAACAACTACTTTAAGTGGAGCCATGCTGTTTGAAACTTTGGCATCATGTTTGTCCCTAAGCTGAGTTCCTGACACTACAATTCTCATCACAAAGATTTCCCAGATCCACACTGTGCTGCTGTCTTTCTCTGCTCCCTTACAGTCCCATCTGTCACTGAAACTCTCATGTGCCTCTTTGTTACTGCCATACCTGATCACCACAATCCTCTGCTTGCTGCCCTCCTCTGCTTTGTAAATGTCAACACATCTGCTTACATCCTATTGCACACCAAATTCTGCTTGTGCATACCCCTGTTCTCGTTGACCTACACTGGTTCTTAGTCCCGCACCACCTTCAATTTAAAATGCCTGCCCTTGTGTTTAAATCCCCCAATGCCTTCATCCCTTCCTACCCCTCTAACCTTCTCTCACTTAGACTCTGCGAGCAAACTACAATCAGTTTTTGCATCTTAATGAATAGTTCTAGTCATTCAAGATGATCATTGTGGTTGCAGTCAACCAAGATCCCGATTCCAATATGATGATTTGCTTCATCCAGTGTGCAGTCAGGGAATCAAACATGCTTTCAGTGATTACATTTTTGGAGATTTGGGAAGCTGATGTACTTTAAGAGTTAAATATAAAAATCATTTTAGTTTTGGTTTAAAATCTCAGCAGTGTTCAGCACACACTTTAATGATCAAAGACATGAAGTCAAATCATAAAATTCTGGAAATTCTCAGCAGATCTAGAAGCATCTGTGGAAAGAGAAACAGTTAATGTTTCAGGTCAATGACCTTTTTAAGTTTTTTAAAAATCTTTAAGTTTATTCATTAGTGTCACAAGTAAGGCTTACATTAACACTGCAATGAAGTTACTGTGAAAATCCCCTTGTCGCCACACTCCAGTGCCTGTTCAAGTACACTGAGAGAGAATTTAGCACGGCCAATGCACCTAACCAGCACGTCTTTCAGACTGTGGGAGGAAACAGGAGCACCTGGAGGAAACCCACGCAGGCACAGGGAGAATGTGCAGACTCTGCACAGACAGTGACCCCCCAAGCTGGGAATCGAACCTGGGTCCCTGGCGCTGTGAGGCAGCAGTGCTAACCACTGTGCCACCGACCTCTCATCAGAACTGTACTTTTTGTCTAAGACACAGATCTGTTTTTTTTCATCTGTTTCAGTCGTGATCTAGATGGAGTTTGACCTTTTTCTATTAAATTGCAATTCAGCAATGGTATTTTATCCTGCTTAAACTAGGTCTGTGTTTTACTAAAAATAGAATGTAAAAAAAAATCTTTTGAGTTAGTTGATCCCAGTCAGGACAGTAATTGGATTATTGCTCTTGGACATATCACTCCAGGGTTTTCATTCCTAAATACTAACCATCAGACGCTGCTACAAAGTGTACGGATCACCGGGTACCAATTACATCCATCAACGGTTGAATAGCACGTTGACATTCATTATTGGGACTCATGTGAATGTTGGCCAATTGCATGCGATTGTGATGGATAGTCAGCACCTATCATACTCCAGCAAAGGTCAGCCCCTACAGCAGAGAAAGATAGAAAAGTGAGGGCATAAAGAGCACCAGAAGAATTGTAATAGATCATTTGAAGTGTTTGGTCTTTGGACAAATCAATCAAATTGCCCCTCACACATGGTGGGGTTATATACATAAGAGTCAAGCAGTACAGAAGAGGCCCTTCAGCACATTGAGTCTGCACCAACAAAGCAACACTGACTACACAAATCCCCCTGTCCAGCACTTGACCCATAGCCTTGAATGTTATGACATTTCAAGTCCTCATCCATGTCCTTTTTAAAGTTTGTGAGATTTCCTGCTTCCACTACTCTCCCAGACGGTGCATTCCAGACTCCCACCACCCACTGGGTGAAACACCTTTTCCTCAAATCCCCTCTCGACCTCCTGCCCCTCACCTTAAAATTATACCCCCTCATTATGGGCCCTTCGACTAAGGGGAACAGTTGCTTCCTATCCACCCTGTCCATATGCCTCATAATCTTATACACCTCAATCAGGCCGCCTCTGCAGCCTTCTCTGCTCTAAACAAAACAACCCAAGCCTATCCAGCCTCTCTTCATGACTCAAATACTCCATCGCAGGGAAAATCCTGGTGAATGTCCTCTGCACCTTCTCCAGTGCAATCACATCCTTCCGATAGTGAGGCAACCAGAACGGTACACAGTACTCCAGTACTCCCTGATGCGCGATATATCACACGGGAGGCAGGATGTACTCGGGAAATAAAGGCTTTTATTGCCAACAATAACGGAGCTACTATATACAATATACAATCCCAGACTAAAGGGTCACCAGGCAGAGCAGTGACCTTTATACCTCTCCCAGGAGGCGGAGCCAACTGGGGTGTACCATAGGACTATATTAACAGGTAGAACAGCCCAACCCTAACCCCAACAGTAACATATCTACAGACTCATAGTACTGGCCAGACCATGGCTCAGCACTACCTGGTGGGAACCAACAATGGTTCACCACACTCCCTTAACCAAAGTTTTGTACAGCTGAGGCATTCTAAGATCGCAATAAAGCGATTTTTCTATGATGTGGAGATGCCGGCATTGGACTGGGGTGGGCACAGTAAGAAGTCTCTTCTATGCTATAACTAGGAACAAGAGTAGTTAATCCTGCCGCGTGAGCCTGTTTTGCCATTCAATTTGATTGTGGCTAATCTATTTTATCATCTACCTGCCTTGATTCAGTAATTCTTAACGCCCTTGCTGAATAAAAATCGATCAATCTCAGTTTTGACATTATTAATTGACTCCCAGCCTCAACAGCTCTATGAGTGACAAGGATCCAGTTTTCCATTATGCTTTGTGTGAAAAAGTGTTTCCTGATCCCACCCCTGGACGGCCTAGCACTCAGTTCAAGCCTGTGCCCCATTTTGTGAACTCCCCCACCATGAGGCTGCCTTCTATTGCACAATGCCTTTACACATTGCTTACAATTTAAAAAAGAATTAATATTTAATATTCAACCCAACCTTGCCAAAGCTCACAGCACAGAAGCGCAGTGGTAATGGGCCAGTTGAATAATACATTTTTGCTGTGAATACGGCTCAGCGCTGGATAAACTATTTGCACACCGCATTTATTTTGAATAGCAAACCATTTACTTTAACAGCCCAAAAATCCTTAAAACCAACACCATGTTGATGCGATGGCTGAATGAGAACATATTTACTTGGTGGTGTTGGCTTATTTTTACATGTTTAAACTGGCTAAGAGGTGGGTACACTTTGAAAAGTCAGAATGATGTGTTGATATGCAGAATGGTTCCACTTAATCTCTTACAGGTCATGCCCACTTGGTGGCATCAGTGAACCAGCAGTGGGAACAATAAGAAATATCTTCAAGCTGAAATTCTCATTTTTTTTTTCTGTAACTGAGCACTGTTCTTTTTGATACTACAATCGAGTTTGGAGCTCATCTGTATTGCATAGATACAGTTATTTCTTGTTTCTGTGTGTGGGACACATTCTATTTATAGCAACAAAACAATATTTCCTCACCGGCTATTAGGGGAATTTCACAGTAACTTCATTGCAGTGTTAATGTAAGCCTTATTTGTGACTAATAAATAAACTTTACTTTACTTTAGTGATTGAAATTTTAGGTTTTTCAAATCGTAAGTAAAAGAAAGATGAACTTCAAACTTTAGAAATTTTGCCCTCGCACTACAGTGGGAGTTATAAAGCTTTCTGAGAAAGGGGAACCATAACAACACATCATTCTGATCTTTCAAAGTGTACCCGCATCTTAGCCTTCTGTTGTCCACATAACTATGGGTGTACCTACACCACATGGACTGCAGTGGTTCAAGAAGGCAGCTCACCACCACCTTCTCAAGGGCGACTAGGGATGAGCAATAAATGCTGGCCAGCCAGTGACACTCGCATCTCATAAATAAACCCCAGAATGCTCGTTTAGTGTAAATGTTTAACCAGATTAAGTATCTTAGCTTTCAATGGCAATTACCAAGGAGACTCTAGGGTTGCTTTCGACAAACATTATTTGGTCCATTTCATTGATATACCTCTGACTAATAACAAAAATGAATGCTGTAGATTGATAAGGTGCTGTGGTTAACATTAGTTTAAGCATTATGAGGCATAGCTGGACAGAGAGCAGTGTTGTTGCTGGATGTTAAAGAAAGACTACGTTTATATAACACCTTTCATGATCTCAGGACATCCCAAACCACTGCATTGCTAATGGAATACTCACCAGCTCCTAAAAGAGCAATCTGATCATGACCAGAAAGCGTTTGTTGTCGCTGATATGAGGTAAATATTGGTCAGGACACCAGGGCCAGGGTTTTTAGGATGGCGGGGGTTCCCTTCCTGTCATCTAAAGAGTCAGTGGGGACCACATCCCGTCTGGCATGCCTGCCCTGTAGACATTTCGCACTACAGTGAGTATTAATTAGTTGGAGATGGGACTTCTCCCTCTCACACAGAAGGGGTTTCTACCTTAGAGGGTTTCTGGTCAATCTGATTGGCCAGCAACTCTCTAATCGGTGCAGTGCCAGAAATTGCAGTGGCCACGACCGGGATTGCAAGCAGGCCCCAGAGCCTAAATCCTGGGGTTCCAGGACCAGGTAAGTTTGGGGCTTTCAGGGCAGGGAGGGCAGGGGAGACTATGCAGAGGAGGTGGGGGGGAGGTAGACAGAGGAGGATTGTTATGTTGGTGGAGTGGCGGGGTGGGGAGGTTAGGTCTTATGGTCAATGGACCTTAAGTAGGGGGTACTCAATGTTAACTGGGGGCTGCTGATAAGGGTTTCCTCCCTGAAGACTGAACCTGATTTACTTCTGGGATTCCCCCAGACCCCGGAACTCCTCCTACCAGCCTGAAAATTGAGACTGGGCGGAAAAATTGAGACTGGGTGGGCCAAGGCCTCACCTGCTCCACATAAATTTGCAGAGAGGTTGGGGCCAACCTTACACTCACTCCCCACGTACAAATTCACTAGCGGAGGAGGGTAAAAGCCTGTCCCAAGAATCACTGCTCTTATTTGAAATAATGCAGCCTTTGTGTGTAGAAGTCTTTCCTAATTTCACTCCTGTAAGGTTTGCTTCTAATTTTTAGGCCCCTCAATTCTAGACTCCCCCCCCCCCCCCCCCCCCCCCCACCCACCGCCCCCCACCAACTGAAGCAGTTTGTCTCTATCTAGCCTTCTGTCTCCTTTAATATCATGAAAACTTCAATCTAATCATCCCTTAACCTTCTAAATTCCAGGGAATACACCCTCTTTCGCCATTCAGAGAGTATTCTATTCTATCCTTTTTAGTTCCAAAGTAGAGGACCTCACAACCGCCAATATTGAAATTCTCTTTCCTCAGTTTACCCATTCATTTCATCAATTAATATCTCTATAATTTTGGGCTAAAATTAGTTTCTGCCCAGGTGAAGTGGTCATGATTCGAGATCTGCTTACACCGTGTCTCATTGTGGTAGGCAGCATGCAAGCTGGGGGGTGTTGGAGTGGAGGGTGGTGGTGGGATCCTGCTGCCTCTGCCCTAATTAAGTCCGGGAAGGAAAGACTTGAGGACAGCCTTCTTCCCTGACAACTGTTGAGGCCTTTAAATGGGCATTTAATGCCTCATCCCACATTGTTATTCAGGCCGCTGTGTCAGTTTTCAGGGATGGGGGGGTGGGGGAGGTGCAGATGTCACTTGTTTAAAGGCACTCAGTGCATGATCAAAGGACCTAGGGAAGGGACAATGCCCGCAGAGAACCACTTCCCTTCCCTTTAATCCTCCCTAGATGTTCCAAGTCAGTAAACCTCCCTCTTTGTGATCCTTATCTTACCTTACTGACCTGTGGCCTAAGTTCCTTGCTGAACTTGGGCCTCTCACTCCTCCCTCAGTGGCACTGACTTTTTTTTGGTACTTTTTAATGCTTTAATTCTAATCAAAAAAGCCAATTCAAATTAAACCCAATCATGGTCCCCACATGAAGGACAAACAAGATCCAAGCTGCCCAGAAAAGACACCGCACCCCATCTTGGGCTTGATCAAACAGGATCCAAGCTGAGAGGATGAGGCATTGCTACCCACTCCTGGGCTTGATCTGATGCTTCATCTTAACCAAAAGGCCGAGATGGCTTTGAAAAATCGCATCGGTAAAGCCTAGGTTTAATCTCATTGACTACCCTGATCCTTGACTCCACCCTAGCCTGGGCAAACCACCATCGCAGGCATCAGTAAACCCCCAATGCAATGGGCTAGCCTCATCCCCTGCCCCTGCCTGATCATGTTGCACTGACAGCAACAAAAAGGTGGCGGCAGCTCTCAGGGGTGGGATTTCTGTCCCTGGTGTCCTTGATGCTGGGGAAGGTCTGCTGCTAGCCACTTTAAGTGGCACTTAGTACAATAGGCCGTCTCCCCAAAGGAGGCAATATGAGGCTCTGCCAGCTCCCCAGCCAATGGGTGAGAGTTTCAGCACCTGGATAAATTCCACTCACCTTGCCATTTAAAGTGCCCACTCATTATCCCCTGTGCTCCGGCCCTAACTAAGTCAATAATTTGAATTCAGTTCCGCGAGTTTCAACTTTAGTTGAAGGCACTTTATCAAATACTTTCTGGGAGTCCACACCGAAACATCCATTGGCATTCCTCTCTTCATTACTTTAGACACTTCTTCGACAATTCAATCAGGTTGGTCAAGTGTGATCTACCCTTTACAAATTCATACTGGCTGTCTCTGATCAATTGAATACTTTCAAGATGTTCAGTCTCCTTATCCTTAATCTTAGACTCTAATGATTGCCCGACAACAACTGTTAGGCTGACTGGTCTGGAAAATGATTCTGTATCACACTAAATTGTTTTATGAACATCTCTTACTAATTTTCTGTCGTCTTACCCACTAACAAAGTAGGGGGTTATCCCCCCCGGTGAACTCCCTGTTGGGGGTTAGGCTGGGTGGAGAGGGAGGGCTGGAGATCTCTGGTCCGTGAGGGGTTGGCGCCCCCAGTCTGACGGGGTCTTCGATTGAGGTGTTCTCTCCACTTCCTGACCAAGTGGAGGGATGGCAGGCTGTGTTTGTTTTCTTCCCTTTCCCTGTATTGAGGAGAACTTTGTATCTAAAAGGACTGCAATGTTTCTTTAGTAGGATATGAGTTCCACATCTGCTTCAATGTGTGGAGAGCAACCATCCCACTGGGGTCACCTGTATACATGGCTATGACTGAAGACTGGCAGTAGCATCCTCTGCCTGTCCCCATCACCACCTTCCCATTGGCACATGACTTTGTAGTTGATATACTGATTGAGTTGATTTGCTGAATAACTGCACAGTGAGTATATTTATGTGGGTCAGGTGTATGTGGAGCTGCTCCCACTCTTGTGTCAGAGGCAGCTAATGCTGCACTGTTGCAATGTGTGCCATAAGTGCAGCAGCTGAAAGGACGCAGATTTTAATTTTGGACTTGTCCTTCTCCTGGCTGAGCTGCCAATCAGGCTGAGGAGCCTCATTTGCCCTTTGTGCATCACCATCCAGTCCCTTTGTGCATCACCATCCAGTCCCTTTGTGCATCACCATCCAGTCCCTTTGTACATCACCATTCATAGAACCATAGAACATTACAGCACAGAAACAGGCCTTTTGGCCCTTCTTGGCTGTGCCGAACCATTTTTCTGCCTAGTCCCACTGACCTGCACCTGGACCATATCCCTCCACACCCCTCTCATCCATGTACCTGTCCAAGTTTTTCTTAAATGTTAAAAGTGACCCCGCATACACCACTTCATCTGGCAGCTCATTCCACATTCCCACCACTCTCTGTGTGAAGAAGCCCCCCCTAATATTCCCTTTAAACTTTTCCCCCTTCACCCTTAACCCATGTCCTCTAGCTTTTTTTTCTCCCCTAGCCTCAGTGGGAAAAGCCTGCTTGCATTCACTCTATCTATACCCATCATAATTTTATACACCTCTATCAAATCTCCCCTCATTCTTCTACACTCCAGGGAATAAAGTCCTAAACTATTCAACCTTTCTCTGTAACTCAGTTTCTCAAGTCCCGGCAACATCCTTGTAAACCTTCTCTGCACTCTTTCAACCTTATTAATATCCTTCCTGTAATTAGGTGACCAAAACTGCACACAATACTCTAAATTCGGCCTCACTAATGTCTTATACAACCTCACCATAACATTTCAACTCTTATACTCAATACTTTGATTAATAAAGGCCAATGTACCAAAAGCACTCTTTACGGTCCTATCTACCTGTGACGCCACTTTTAGGGAATTATGTATCTGTATTCCCAGATCCCTCTGTTCTACTGCACTCTTCAGTGTCCTACCATTTATCTTGTGCGTTCTACCTTGGTTTGTCCTTCCAAAGTGCAATACCTCACACTTGTCTGCATTAAACTCCATCTGCCATTTTTCAGCCCATTTTTCTAGCTGGTCCAAATCCCTCTGCAAGCTTTGAAAACCTTCCTCACTGTCCACTACACCTCCAATCTTTGTATAATCAGCAAATTTGCTGATCCAATTTACCACATTATCATCCAGATCATTGATATAGATGACAAACAACAATGGACCCAGTACTGATCCCTGTGGCACACCACTAGTCACAGGCCTCCACTCAGAGAAGCAATCCTCCACTACCACTCTCTGGCTTCTTCCATTGAAAGGAGTCTCATTTCGTCCATTGAGCCAACGTCTAATCCAATTTACTATCTCTTCCTGTATACCTAGCGACTGAACCTTCCTAACTAACCTCCCATGCGGGACCTTGTCAAACGCCTTACTGAAGTCCATGTAGACTACATCCACTGCCTTCCCTTCATCCACTTTCCTGGTAACCTCCTCGAAAAACTCTAATAGATTGGTTAAACATGACCTACCACGCACAAAGCCATGTTGACTCTCCCTAATAAGCCCCTGTCTATCCAAATATTTTTGATCCCATCTCTTAGTACTCCTTCCAATAATTTACGTTCTACTGACGTCAAACTTACTGGCCTATAATTTCCCACATTACTTTTTGAGCCTTTTTTAAACAACGGAACAACATGAGCTATCCTCCAATCATCCGGCACCTCACCCCTGGATACCGACATTTAAAATATATCTGCCAGGGCCCCTGTAATTTCAACACTAGTCTCCTTCAAGGTCCGAGGGAATACCCTGTCCGGTCCTGGGGATTCATCTACTCTGATTTTCCTCAAGACAGCAAGCACCTCCTCCCGTTTAATCTATATAGGTTCCATGACCTCCCTACTTGTTTGCCTTATTTCCATAGACTCCATGCCAGTTTCCTTAGTAAATATGGATGCAAAAAACCCATTTAATATCTCCCCCATTTCTTTTGGTTTCATACATAGCGGACCACTCTGATCTTCAGGAGGACCAATTTTATCCCTTACTATCCTTTTGCTCTTAATATACCTGGAGAAGCTCTTAGGATTATCCTTCACCTTGTCTGCCAAAGCAACCTCATGTCTTCTTTTAGCCCTCCTGATTTCTTTCTTAAGTAGTTTCTTGCACTTTTTATACTCCTCAAGCTTCTTATTTGCTCCTTGTTGCCTATACATGTCATACATCTCTCTCTTCTTCTTTATCAGAGTTCCAATATCCCTCAAGAACCAAGGTTCCTTATTCTTATTCACTTTGCCTTTAACCCTGACAGGAACATACAAACTCTGCACTCTCAAAATTTCTCCTTTGAAGGCCTCCCACTTACCAATCACATCCTTGCCAGCGAACAGCCTGTCCCAATCCATGCTTTTTAGATCCTTTCTCATTTCTTCAAATTTGGCTTTTTTCCAGTTTAGAACCTCAACCCGAGGACCAGATCTATCTTTATCCATGATCAAGTTGAAACTAATGGCATTATGATCACTGGAATTCAGTTCCTTTGTACATCACCATCCAGTCCCTTTGTACATCGCCATCCAGTCCCTTTGTACATCGCCATCCAGTCCCTTTGTACATCGTCATCCAGTCCCTTTGTACATCGCCATCCAGGCCTAAACATATAGGTGAGCCCAGCTTCAGAGCACTCAGGTGCCGTTTCGCAAGGGTGCCTGGATCTCACAGTGCAATGGGAGACCCCTCTCTCCCCCCCACCCCCACAGACAATGGGAACCCCACCCCCATCCGCAGCATGTTCCCTTACCCACCCCCTCCCCGACACAGGTCACCAGCCATCAGGGCATCGGAGTAAGACCATAAGACATAGGAGCAAAATTAGGCAACTCAGTCCATCGAGTCTGCTCCGCCATTCAATCATGGCTGATATTTTTCTCATCCCCATTCTCCTGCCTTTTCCCCATAACCCCTGATCCCCTTATTAATCAAGAATCTATCTATCTCTGTCTTAAAGACACTCAATGACCTGGCCTCCACAGCCCTCTGCGGCAAAGAGTTCCACAGAATCACCACTCTCTGACTAAAAGAATTCCCCCTCATCTCTGTTTTAAAGTATCATCCCTTTAGCCTGATGTTGTGCCCTCTAGTTCTAGTTTTTTCTACGAGTGGAAACGCTCTCTCCATGTCCATTCTATCCAGGCCTCGCAGTATCTTGTAAGTTTCAATAAGATCTCCCCTCATCCTTCTAAACTCCAATGAGTACAGACCCAGAGTCCTCAACTGTCCCTTGTACAGCAATCTTTTCATTCCAGGGATCATTCTTGTGAACCTCTTCTGGACCCTTTCCAAGGCCACCACATCCTTCCTTAGAGATGGGGCCCAAAACTGCTCACAATACTCCTGAGGCTTTATAAGGCTCTGGTCAGACCCCATGTGAAGTACATCCCTGCTCTTGTATTCTAGCCCTCTCGACATGAATGCTAACATTGCATTTGCCTTCCTAACTGCCGACTGAACCTGCATGTTAACCTTAAAAGAATCTTGAATAATGACTCCCAAATCCCTTTGTCCTTCTGATTTCCTAAGCATTTCCCCATTTAGAAAATAGTCTATTCTTCCATTCCTCCTTCCAAAGTGCATAACCTCACACTTTTCCACATTGCATTCCATCTGCCACTTCTTTGCCCACTCTCCTAACCTGTCCAAGTCCTTCTGCAGCCCCCTCCGCTTCCATTATACTACCTGTCCCTCGAGGATTCCTGAGGGGTCCCCCTGCCTGACCCCCCAACATGCCCCCACCTTACCTGATCCCTGACATGATCCGCCCCTACGTGACCCCCTTACATAGCTTCCTTGTCATAGCCCCCCTGTGCAACCCCCCCGCCATAGCCACTACTCAGGCACCACCCCCTTGGCACTGACCTGGCACACCGGTTGTACTTAACTGGCATACTGCTGGTGCCCGTCTGGCACCACCAGCTTGTCTGATGGCCACTGCTGGGGTGTCCAGTGGGGTGTGCCAGGGGGCCCCGCCAGGTTGGCACTGCCTGATGGGCACCACCTGACCATGCCCCTGACCACCTGGGGGCTTCAAAGGCCTCAGAACCCCACCCCACCCCCGGCATGGGCATCACACCAGGTCTCCTCCACTAGTGGAGACCAATAGTGATTCTTGCCCTTATCATGCCCCGCCCAAAGACCAGAGAATTCTGTGCGCTGGGATTTGTTTGGGCCTGTATATTTAAATGCTGTTTTAAATATGCTAATTGGCCTCATGCCCTTTCTGGGCACAGTCCGGTTGGCGGCATTTGAAAAGGGCCGAGAGAATGGCAAACGGTTTGGCACCAGGTGTGAAACCTGCTATACGCTATACTCTGGGATGTGTACGATCTGCGTCAGGCATGGCGAGGTTGGATGATCGCCCCCACTGTTTACTTTATACACCTTTGTGAATCACACCCAATTTACAAGTATTCATTGAGTTTCCTGCCCACAGTAATTAGCACCTATTCAGGAAATCACTTACAGCTGTTTAACAGCCAACTGTCACTGACAGGCAGTTTTTAAAAACTAGTTTCTCGGTTATTTTACAATTTTTAAAGTTCTAATTAAATTCAAATGTTAAACTAAATTTCAGATTACGACGTACTCACCAATACTTACCAGAGAATTTCCACTCTCATCAAACTTTCAACTTGTGAACTCTAATTATTCCCCTTTGTATGGCTTTTTGGACCATTCAATGTAATCACTCTGACAGCCAGGCAGCACTCCCTCAGTGCTGCATTAGTATTAGCATAGTTTTTGTGCTCAAGTCTCTGTAGTGGGATGTCAGTGCACAACCCTTCAAGGTAGAGTGCTACTGAGTTTTGGATGGAGAAGGCAGTTGTTGCTGAATATGAAAAGCCAGATCCGGTTGGAAAATAGGAGCACAGCCAAGTGTTGGGTGTTGCATTTTTTAAGATAGATCTCTCAGGTATTAGAGTCCCAGACCAGAATCTAAATTTACATTAGGAAGCTAGCTGAACCCCAGCAATTTTTCTATTTTGGCATAAATCTGAGAAAAGGATGCTTCACCTCAGGACTAATTCCACTGACAAATTCGGGAGCTTTCTATCAAAACAAACTTTATTCATTACACAGTTTATGACTCTAACAAACTGAAGCAGTTTAACTCTTAACAGTTGAACAATATTTGAACATGAAAGGAAACAACTCTGATTTCTAACTGATCATTTCAATTCCAAATATTTCTCTTAGACTCAATATCCACTTTTAATGCAGTTAGCAAACACGGACATACTTGCTATAAATTGTGTTAACAGTCTTGGAGCTTCCAGAGAGATTTTGTAGAGAGTGAGAATAGCTTGCAGACCTGTCTTCAAACCAATCCAAACTAGAAAACTGGAAGTTACTTTTCTGCTACAAACCTAGCTCCTCCCATTAAACATCATCACATGACCCAGTATACCTAAACCCATATTCCATCCCTTTAATAAAAAAAACCCAGGGGAAATCTCCATTTATAAACAAAAACCCATTAGCCCTATCTTAGTAAATACTAGATGGCTAAAATGAGTAATTATCTTGCATTTTCAGCATCTGAGTTGCATTCCTTCCAAACATACTGACTCACTGTAGAAAAAAACTGAACTTTAAAATATTCTACAAAAACATAAAATATATCAATAGCACAGTATCATCACAGAACTAATTATTGGAAAAGCTTGTTGTGGATCGAGTCCTGTTTTATTAGATTCAGTTTTGTTTTAGCAGATGTAATGACGCAGCGTTTTTGAGGAAAGTCTCTATTTTTGTATGCAAGGTTCCCCTTTAGTTTCCCACAGAACCAACCAGACAACTCAAAGGGCTAAGTGAAGGGAGTCTCTGGAGATTCTGTGCCATCAGGACTGTCATGATTTGAAAGAGACAGGGTTCATGGACGAGAACCAGGCTGGTATCAACTGTGTCCAAAGACTTCAAATGGAATACAGACGTTGGTGAATGCGACTCAAGGCTCTAAACAATTGCGTGGGAAATGAGAGTTCCGACATAATGGAGCTTGAGTTGGAAAGATTGAGATTACACGTGGCACTGCATTTGTGCAAGTAATAATGAGCAAGTGTAACGAGGTGTATCTTTGTTGTATCGACCAGTTAAAGTGCAGCTTATCCTTTCACTTGAAATATCCTTTGCCTGTTAATTCATGCTTGGTCTGTGTTGATACTAAATGGTTTTTTACAATAAAAGTTTTAGAAGTGAAATATTGTTCACTGATTTTCTTTCCTTTGTGACCGTGGAGACTTCTTTCTTTTAAAATGTATCGATCTCTATGAAGATCGTAAAACAGGTTTTAGACAGAGAAGTTGTGTGTTGTAAATACTGGTTAGTGTAGGAGGAATTTTCTGAGGTGTCCCCGTGGGGTGCCCTGTATTTGTTGACCTCACTCAACCAATACATAGGCTGTGAAAGACAGTATATAGTTAAAGAATGAAAAGGAATTTATTTGCTAATGCATGCATCAGGAGAGAGACACAGTCAATGAGGGTTGACTGTCCTCTCTGAGCTAATATTACTAGGTAAAATTATTCTATTATTCTGACCATTTCAATATCCCACCAAGTCTTGTCAATCAGACTGGTGAGCCCAGTCACAATATTACACATTATTACCTTAGCCGATAACGTTCCACCTGTCAACAGGAATAGGAGATTATTAGCTCATTGCTCATGTACGTTCCTCCCCCTTTATCTAGGAAACCTAACCCACGTCATTGCCAGTGTCCAAGGCCATAGCTAACATCTGTGATTTTTAATTGGCAAAAGGAGTCACTTTCTCGCTGGAACCTGGGCCTCCTTTATCAGCTTGAGAGATTGCTCCAGCCTCGCTACCCTTGAATGAATTTACTCCCTTAAACAACAGGCCTATGATTAAACTTGTTTTTGCGTATCCCAAAACAAATAATATAAGCTGCCTTTCTGTGCTCCATTGTATTAAAAGAAGTTGGTCAGTCTGCCACAGTGTTTCCCATAATGCTTCATTCAGAACAAAGTTGGCCATAGAACATAGAACATAGAACAGTACAGCACAGTACAGGCCCTTTGGCCCACAATGTTGTGCCGAACCTTTTCCGAAACCAAGATCAAGCTATCCCACTCCCTATCATTTTAGTGTGCTCCATGTGCCTATCCAATAACTGCTTGAAAGTTCCTAAAGTGTCCGACTCCACTATCACAGCAGGCAGTCCATTCCACACCCCAACCACTCTCTGAGTAAAGAACCTACCTCGTACATCCCTCCTATATCATCCACCACAAACCTTATCGTTATGCCCCCTAATAACAGCTGCATCCACCCGAGGAAATAGTCTCTGAATGTCCACTCTATCTATCCCCCTCATCATCTTATAAACCTCTATTAAGTCGCCTCTCAACCTCCTCCGCTCTAAGAGAAAAGCCCGAGCTCCCTCGACCTTTCCTCATAAGACCTAACCTCCAAACCAGGCAGCATCCTGGTAAATTTCCTTTGCACTCTTTCCAGTGCTTCCACATCCAAGGCTTACAATAGATATATATTGAAAATACAGTTTAAGCTTAAAATACTTGGTTAATTTATGGTAATGCAGTTTATAATACCTTTGCAGTTTATAATACCTTTGTACATTTTGTTCCAGGCACATTGTGAATTCTCACCATATATATAAGGCACTTTATAATTACCTTAACCTTGTCTACTTATTGTATTAAAACTAAAATGAAGGGCCTCATACAAAGAATTCCATACTACCTCCCCCCATCAGTTAGCGAAGGAGTTGTTTGATTAATCAGCATCAAGAAATCCACTGTTTCAACGACACCAAACTGCATAACCATAACTCCTTAAATGATAAGAGATGAAATGATGTGTTTTGCGTTAAGCCAGGGAGCCTTTTAAGCACTCATTTCTAAGAAAGTACATTCAGTTTAAAAAGTAACTGCATGGAATACATCAAGGAGTAAATATCTTAAATGCCAAGTACCTATCTGCGCAACATCCCTTGTCATTAAAAGTTTGAAGCCTGAACTATTTCCTTATCTACAGTCAATATTAGCTTCGTTACTATGAGTGATTTTTACCCTAAAATTCCTTTGTCCTTGTCACATGTCATATTTTACTTTGCTTATAGCCCTTCTGAAGAAAAAGACATTTATTAATGCCAATTGTTCCAAACTACAGTAAATTTAAAGTAATAATTTCAAAACAATTTCCATTTTGCAAAACGTTCCACTACAATTGAAAATTCTGCATCAGGAGTTGGTAACATTCTACTGTAACCTCCTGCTAAGTCATTAGAACGTAGTGGGTATGGTCCACGTCAAAATCACTGACAGCTACATGATGGTCCCACCTGTATAATAAATCTATGTTAATGTGCACTTCCGGTCCAGTTTCCCCTGTCAACTTTTCTCACAATACATTCCACATTTACGATGGAAGCTATCTATGTAAGCTTGTCATATTTTAATTCTGCCTGCTTGCCAATGGCTCCATTTTGCATCATCCAGTTCCTTGTAAACGATCAAAGAAATTCCCATGCTTCAACTAAATTCTGTTTTTCAAATTTTCCTATTTAACTGTAAATGCTACTATATTATGCAATGTGAGGACAAAATATGTGCTGAAATGGGACACGCATCACTTGTACCAATTTCAAATATTTCCCATTGCTAAATCCTACTCCCTGTTGTTATAATTTTGGTGATATATTTCAGTCAATGTTTATCACTATAAATTGCTACGTCAACATTTACCATTTATTTTTTCTATGTCAACAGTCACAATTGTTACTATCCCAGTTGGACAGGAAGATTCCAGAATGGAACCATGGTTCAACAAACTATACCTTTCACTTTGTTTTAATCAAACATAGAGGAGCAGAGTCACACGTCCTCTAATTAGTTTTAACAATAAGAAAAAATACTCATCGATCAACAGTGAAAAACCGCACCGACCTCCTCAGAAGACAAACACGGGACACGGTGGACAGAGTACCCTTCGTCGTCCAGTACTTCCCCGGAGCGTAGAAGCTACGGCATCTTCTCCGGAGCCTTCAACATGTCATTGATGAAGACGAACATCTCGCCAACGCCATCCCCACACCCCCACTTCTTGCCTTCAAACAACCACGCAACCTCAAACAGACCATTGTCCGCAGCAAACTACCCAGCCTTCAGGAGAACAGTGACCACGACACCACACAACCCTGCCACAGCAACCTCTGCAAGACGTGCCGGATCATCGACACGGATGCCATCATGGGGTGGCACGGTAGCACAGTGGTTAGCACTGCTGCTTCACAGCTCCAGGGTCCCAGGTTCGATTCCCGGCTCGGGTCACTGTCTGTGTGGAGTTTGCACATTCTCCTCGTGTCTGCGTGGGTTTCCTCCGGGTGCTCCGGTTTCCTCCCACAGTCCAAAGATGTGCGGGTTAGGTTGATTGGCCAGGTTTAAAAAAAAATTGCCCCTTAGTGTCCTGGGATGCGTAGGTTAGAGGGATTAGCAGGTAAAATATGTGGGGGTAGGGCCTGGGTGGGATTGTGGTCGGTGCAGACTCGATGGGCTGAATGGCCTCCTTCTGCACTGTAGGGTTTCTATGATTTCTATTTCTATGATCTCACGTGAGAACACCATCTACCAGGTACACGGTACCTACTCTTGCAACTCGGCCAACATTGTCTATCTGATACGCTGCAGGAAAGGATGTCCCGAGGCATGGTACATTGGGGAAACCATGCAGACGCTACGACAACGGATGAATGAACACTGCTCAACAATCACCAGGCAAAACTGTTCTCTTCCTGTGGGGGAGCACTTCAGCAGTCACGGGCATTCAGCCTTGGATCTTCAGGTAAGCGTTCTCCAAGACACACGACAGCGCAGAGTCACTGAGCAGAAACTGATAGCCAAGTTCCGCACACATGAGGACGGCCTAAACCGGGATGTTGGATTTATGTCACATTATCAGTAACCCCCACAGCTTGCCCCCTGGACTTGCAGAATCTCACTAGCTGTTCTGTCTGGAGACAATACACATCTCTTTAACCTGTGTTTAATGCTCCCTCCACCCACATTGTCTGTACCTTTAAGACATGGCTGGTTGTAGGGATTCGCATTCTAATCAGTATTCTGTAACTTGATTTTGTGTCTCTGTGCACTGTTTGAGAGCACATTTCCACTCCATCTGACGAAGGAGCAGTGCTCCGAAAGCTTATGGTATTTGCTACCAAATAAACCTGTTGGACTTTAACCTGGTGTTGTGAGACTTCTTACTGGATTATCTCTTTAACACAGAGCATTTTGTTTAATCTACCTTGATTTCTTCTGAACAATACCTTAGTTTCTGTTCACTTAACACCAGTCATTCGAAACCTTCTGTCTGTCCCAGTTCACTGGTTGTCTGGACTGTGTCTTGTTTTTTGGGAAGCCTGCATCTTTGCAATTCCCTTGTCCTGTCCAGTTTCTCCTGTCAGAGTTGAGAGAGATGTTCATTCCTCTGTGAGCTGTCTCCAACTACCCTAGCTTCCAGCTAAAACTAAGAACAAAGAAAATTTTTCCCCTCTGGGAAGTGGGGCTCCTGTTGTTAAGTAATGCGGCAACCACTGTTTATTATACATGCTGTTAAACCTCTCTAAACACAATAGAATTCCAGTTGGAATTGAAACCAACCCCCACACATACAAATACCTTTGTCCAGCATGAATCTAACTATAGGTTCCCTCCAGGCACAGAAAAATTAAATGAAACCTACCGAAAACTATACCTTATTTTAAACGTTTACCAATACATTTCCCTTAAATCCCTTAAAACTGCCTTTGGTTTCCTAACACAATACACTCATCGGCTCTACTCACTGGGTGGCTCCGTGCAGTGAATCTCTGAAGGCTCTCAAATCTGTCACTGTCTTGTGTATAGAATAGACTGCAGGCAACACCACAGGCAATTTACTGGCCAGATATTAAAAGTCTTGCGAATAGCACATAGTGCCATAAATAGATATACTAATAATACATTAAAGGTTTTTGACTTTCCCTTTCCTATTTATCACATTAATTCCTGTGACATGATTTATTTGTCACACTTTTCTTTATACCAGGGTTCAATGTCTGTATATTCTGTTTCAGTATACGTTGAGCGTACTGTACTTAATTTCCAATCATCCCAACACAAGATGGCGCTTCAGCCCCTGCAAGCATCACATCACAAACCCATTCCTCTAGGTGACACTGCAATCAAATTTACATTTTATATTGATCTTTATTTTTTGTTTTTTTGCAGAGGTTCTTTATTCTAATTCATTTTTACATAGAATGTCTCTATT
Source organism: Mustelus asterias (assembly GCF_964213995.1). NCBI lineage: Eukaryota > Metazoa > Chordata > Chondrichthyes > Carcharhiniformes > Triakidae > Mustelus > Mustelus asterias. The sequence goes on along the minus strand of NC_135809.1, from coordinate 32,656,085 downwards.
TTAAAATTTCCATACTCTGCTTTCATTTCCCAAGATCTCCGGCCTCTGCCCTTTCTTCCGGGTTTCTCCTCCTCGATGCCTGCCATCACCTTGCCAATTTTAGCATCCTGTCCAAACTTTGCTACTCTTGCCAATATTTCCACTTCAATGCCCAGCCTTGCGCCACCTGCTCACACCATCTGCTGCCCCAATCATCTGCCGGCCTTGCCCCTGTACTTATCCTCCTACTGGTGACCTCTCTGTTCCTAACTGGAACCAGACAATTCAAATGTGTGGGAGAAGATCTGAGAGAATGGGAGGGGATAGATGAGGAATGAGGATAGAATGTTATGGAAAGATTCATTACTGTTCATAAAGTCTTAAGTCTAGTATGGATCCACAGAACCTCAAAGTGTTAAATGCATAAAAACAAACGAGAGTAAGGTCATCACTGAATGCCAGTTTCTTCTGACCTGGAGCCAGAAACTTAGACCCATCTGCCAACAACAAGGAATCTCTCGTTGACCTCAGGATTTGCAGCAATTAATTTGTGATCTTGAATGGATGACCTTCGTAATCATAGCTCCATCTTAGCAGGGAATGATGAATTGGAGGTGATTAATGTCTCTCTACTGCCCATATAATAGCATGAATGGAGCTGCAGCAAGAGAAAAGTAGTGCAAAATAAACATCCCATTGAGCAGGCTTCAATGTAGATGGCGATCATTCTGCTGAAAACAGAGAGGACATTTATTATTCCATGTAAATTGTCAAAAAATATTGAATTTTTTTTTGAAGGGGGCTTGAGGATTCATTTGTTGAAGGAAGTTAATCATTGGTTGCAGGTCAAAAATTGTTTTGACCAATGAGAAATAGAGGAGTTAGCCCCCTAAAATAGAGAGGGAGATTTGCCTCCGCCCTGGCCTCGCCAATGAAATTTTAAATTGCAGGCGTCAAGGAAGTCTGCCCAATGTCAGAGAGGTTCTTCTGAAGTGACGCAGCTCAAACACTGATGACATTATTAAAATTCACTGCTATTTTAACATTGGGCTGAGTGGACTGAAAGGCTGAAGCAGGAAAGGCCTCTCCAAGTATGTTTATCTCTTGAACAAAAACAGAAAATGCTGGAAACTCTCAGCAGATCCGACAGCATCTGTGGAGAGAGAATAGAGCCAACTCTCCACAGGTGCGCTAGACCCTACCACCTCGCTTGCCACGGAATTGGAGCGGGCGCGAGGCGGACAACGGAAATGCCAGTTGACCTCAGGCGGGAATTTCTGGTCTTGCTCAAGCGAGGCCAAAAGAATCCTGCCCATGCTGTCAGACCGGCTGAGATTTCCCAGCATTTTCTGTTTTTGTTTCAGATTCCAGCATCCGCAGTATTTTGCTTTTATCTTCAGTTCATTTCCTGCCCTTGTGGGGTGAAGAAGAGCAGGAGCCTTTCCCCCATCCCAACTGCTCCTCTGAGAGCCTCAGAGATGGTTGATTTTACCAGGCAGCTGTTTCCTGCTGACCACTCGGCCATTTTTGGTTGGGAGGTCAACCTCTGAAATTAATGAAGCATGGCTATTAAAATCAGCGATGTGAAAGTTAGAGAGACAAAGCCAATGTCAAAGCACGGCTGGTAAAAGCAGAGTTCTTCTTATGACGGTTCTTCACTCTGTGGTCAAGATCTCCCAGAAGCACAATGTCCAACAGGAATAAAAAGTTGCATTGTGCATTGTTGTTATTCTGAAGACACAGGCAATGATTGTTTGTTCTTCTCAAGGCTTCAGACACAATGCTTAATGTGAGAGCAAGATTTCCAGGCAATAATTAGTAAACTGCGTTTCAACTTATTGCAGTGTTCAAATACTTCAACTATCAAGCAAAGAGCTAATTAAATGGAAACTGACGGATAAGAATGCAGAGGTTCTGTTATTCTGATGTTCTAACCAAATAACTATTAATCATAATGTTTCCTCACTGTGACGTTTGAACATTACACCTGATATTTATATACTTTTAGATATGCTTATTTATATCATTTATACAGTAATTTATTTGCTTGCAACACAAATGTCTAAAACACTCTAGCAATAGGGAAAGAGACTGAAGTTCACATTGATCTGAAAGATCTTGGTCTCATGGGCATAAAGACGCGATTGCCTGGCATCCAGGCACTAAACATATCTGAATATCACCAACTTGCCCATACCCAAAATTTTGCTTCTTATCTCTGGCAGCAAGTTAAATCATTCAGTGAAAAGTACAATGAAGCAGTTCAAATTTGTTACTCTATCATGTAGAACCTAATTACAGACGTGCAAAACATTAAATCAATCTAATGCTTGCCTAACGTAGTTTTGTTACTTAGGGAGTTTGTGTCTGCCTAAAAATACCTATATTAATACATTCTGACAAGCACTCACAGAAATGTATTTTCCCTGTGCTCTGTTCCACAGAAACAATAAGAACAATGGTACCAAAAGTCTTTTTTTAAAAGTTGAATGTTACACATTCTTGTATAGATTTCCAATACCTGTCCAAGTGTCTGCAGAGATTGAAAGCATTCTTCTACTTTTGCAGTTCTCTGCCCAAAGGAAGGTCCGACCCACAAAGCCATGATCTTTATCACGGGTAAGGGCAAGGAGGCAAGTCCTGAATCCATCCCAGCTGGAATGGCAATTGAACCCCCTGCTGTTGGCACCAATCTGATCCACACCAGCTGTCAAGCCCACTGAGCCAAACAACATCCCTCAACCCTCCTGAGGAGATGAGTTGCTATGCCATGTTATAGTCTGGGTCTATGAATAGTGATGGTAGAAGTTCCAATTTTCTTTCCATCACATGCTAACCAGAAATATCTCCCTGTCGTACTGCCTGCCAACCTGTTTGGCTGCATTAGGAATGCACTTTCTTTGTGTATCATGTCGAGCTGGCATGAACTTGATGGGCCCATAGGCCTCATTCTGTACTGTAAATAACTCTATGGCAGGATTTTCTGGCTGCGCTCGTCCCGAAACCGGAAAATCCTGCCCGAAGTTAATGGACCTTTCCATGGTCCGCCCCTCGCCCGCTTCGATTCCCGTGGCAGGTGGAACGGGAAAATTCACCACTGTGACTTTAAGCCCTGGAGTTGGACTTGAACCTGAGGCTTCTGGTTAAGATGCTTTGATGTTACCCACAGAATCACAAGATGTTCTATTAAAAGGATTCCCTTAATTCATGTAAATTCATTTTTATTTTTAAAAAATGAATGATTTCCTGACTGAATATATTGCAACTTATATACATTTTGTATATGTGAGAACATAAACACGGACTTTCAATTCATATTCGTAAATGGATTGAAGGAACTCAAACAGTTGGTTTAATTTTTTTTTTAAATACTCCATTTTTAAAGTTACAAAGACAATGCATGGAGCAGACCAGGTGATCTCTTTGCTTGCTCCAAAAACCAATTCAAATTGAATCCAAGTCATAGTCCCCACAGGAGGCACATACAAGATCCAAGCTGACAAGAAAAGTCATTGCGCCTGATCTTAGGCTTGATCGGATGCTTAACTTAGCCAAAAGGTCGAGAAGTGCACTCTTACCAGGTGATCATGGTTTAATTTTGACAGTGGAAGATGAGTGGAGAATATATAAACAGCTGCAATTTTTGCAATTATTGTGAATATACGCGAGGCTGATACTTGTTTAGTGAGAGAGACCAGATGAATAATACATAGTCATGCAATTATGATATGAGGATCTCATTGTGAGGACAATCGCAATTTTTACAGATGTACCACAGAAAGCATATTTTCTGGATGTATCACAGCTTGGTATGGCTCCTGCTCTGACCAAGGTCACAAGAAACTACATAGGGTTGAGAAGGTAGCCCAGTCCATCATGCAAACCAGCCTCCCATCCAGTGACTCCATCTACACTTCCTGCTGCCTCGGAAAAGCAGCCAGCATAATCAAGGACCCCAAGCATCCCGGGCATACTCTCTTCCACCTTCTTTGGTCGATAAAAAAATACAAAAGTCTGAGATCACGTACCACCCGACTCAAGAACAGCTTCTTTCCTGTTGCCATCAGACTTTTGAACGGACTACCTTATATTTAGCTGATCTTTCTCTACACCCCAGCTATGACCATGCCACTACATTTTGCACCCTCCCCTTTTCTTCTCCCCTATGTACTCCATGAACGGTGTGCCGCAAGAAACAATGCTTTTCACTGTATCCCAGTACATGTGACAATAATAAATCAAATCAAACAATTGCTGGCTATTCACACAGTTTATGAGAGTACACAATATTAGATTATTTATGCTTACAATCAAATAAACAAAGCTGTGATATACATTCTGGAAAGTGCTACTCATATTTTCACCCTGCGTTAATACATCATGCAAACATACAATTGTTATGTTATTAAACTGTCCTGATCATTTCAGTGAGACAAAGAACTGAACATTTAACCAAGGTCAAAAGGGACTGAACATGTTAAAATAAATTATGTAAGCACTGGAAAATGGAAAAGGACTAGGCATTTTGAAGTCAATCATGGCACATTGATCTGCTGCAATGTTTAGCTTCTATTAAATGGCCTATGACAATGCACTTCAGTTCCAGAATTACAGAACAGTCAGGCTCTAGTCTTGAGAGGTAATAGATTGTGACAAATTGAGTTTAATATGACTTTATGTCAAGTAAATGGTTTTCTCTAAAAATCATATGGCGTATCACAGTTCTAAATAAAGGTAAGTTGAAATGTCAGCGTATTCTGAGAGAACTCCAGCTAGAACTGGTGCAGTGCCGCATTATTTAAAGTCACATCAGCAGGCAGGAGGGTTCTGAATAGGGGAGGAGGTGAGATTGAGGTAAAAGGTGGGCAAGATGCATGCAGGTAAGATCAATAACAAGAGACCATTCACAATGTCAAACCTGGGTCTCTGGCGCTGTGAGGCAGCAGTGCTAACCCTGAACTGAGGATAGAGATGGATACTTGGGGCTGAACTTTATGTCCCCATTGAGACTGGGACCAGATGTGGATGGGACCTGAAGGTTACAAGGCCAGTTATGTGCGCCAGTTTCCCGGCTGCATGACCAACATAGGGTTTGAGTCTGGCAAGCCGTCGGTTCTCACAAGGAGGGCAGGCAATTCGGATAGTTAAAAGCTTTGTTAGGAGTAAGTGACAGAGAATGACAGGGATTTTCCAGTTGATCTCCAGTTTCCTGATGTGATGGAAGGGCAAGTTAATGGGCGGGCACCCAGTGGCAGGCTGGAGCGGGCAAATTAATGTCTGCAGGAGATGGACATGTAGTATGTGGAATGGTTGAACTTAGTGGGATGCAAAATTTAAATTCGTGGACAGCGGGTTGCGATGCAGAGATGAATTCAGCAGCACGTCCAACCCTGTGCCAGTCTGCGGCGATTCTTACTTGTCATACGTTGTGTGGGAATGTAAGAGTTAATGTATTAAATTTGAAAAAAAATACAGAAATATTTTGCTAACCAAACGACCTAGAAACCTGGACACGCCTACGCTGCGGCTAATGGGAGCCAATTAAAAAGTAGTAAAAGTCAGAAAAAGGTAAGAGTGGAATCTACACCGGCAGAGACAGTGCAGTTTAGATGCAGAGGAATCTGAATGGATAACATCATGTATTGAGAGATGAATAAAGAAGCAATTATTCTACCAAATCCTGGCTCTTTCGAAGTCTGCATTCAACAGTTGGCATGCCATGAATGATTGTGGGCATGAAACTTTCTTCTCAAATGAAATCCTACCTTCAAGTTGAAGTCAGAGGTTCCTGAGAATTTCACCTGGTTCATGTCTCTTTCAAGGGTGACTTGAGGACAGCAGTTTTTCTTGTTGAACAATGCAGCGCAAGAGTGGGAAGCAGGAGAATAGCAGCTTGCATTGAGGTTCAGGACAGGCAAGGGTGAGTCAGTGGTGACAGGGGTTGTGAAGTGGGGTTTGCAGCATGGAGGAAGGAGTAAAGGGGGAAGGGTTTGGCATCCTGGGTCTGGTGAGGGCAGTCAGTCAAGTTTGAAAGATAAGGGGTCTAAAGGCCAGTATCTGTTTAAATGTCTGTCCATCTCACGCCGATGACTGGCAGAGTCTTTACCGGGCTTTGATTTCACCGACAACATTTCAGTTATGCCCATGAGAGTGATCTTGGAAAATGTTCTTTACAATGCAAAGAAGAGAGGGCCAGTTTTGGCCTTAAAGTTCAGCCACGTCCCAGTGTAGTGAGTACAACACTAGATGCTGCGTTGAATATTCATTAAACAGCCAACAAAAGACACAACATTGTTTCTTCCACCATAAAGAAAATGTCTTAATTCCTCTGTAACTATCAGTGTGTGCCAACCCTGAGATGTGCCAGTATATTTATCTCCCCGAATAAACTAGTCTCAATCAATAACAAGTAGAGTGAAACCAATGTAATGAATTATTTACAAGTGAAATTTACATTTCTGAGAAGTGCCAAACCAGTATGGTGGGGGAGGGGGTATTGGGGTGAGATGAGCATCTTTGAAGGCAGATTAGTCACTAGACCAGGACGAAATGTATCCCAGGCTGTTAAGCAAAGGGGGAATAGTGGAAGCCCTGACAATCATTTTTCTGACAATCATTTTCTCTGGCTGCAGATATGATATTGGAGGACTGATAACTTTACATTATTGTTTAAAATAGGAGGAAGGGACAGACCGAATAATTACAGGCCTGTTAGCCTAACATCACTGGTGGGCATATTATTGGGAAAGAAATTCTGAGGAACAGTATAAATTTTCATTTAGAAAGGCACGAATTAATCAAGGCCAGTCAATGTGGATTTGCTAAAGGAATGTCCTGCCTAACTAATTTTATTGGATTTTTTGAGGAGATAACTAGGAGGGTTGATACAAGTAGCACGTTAGATGTAGTTTATGTGGAATTTCGTAAGGCAGGGTTCCACGTGGCAGACTGGTTAGAAAAATAAAAGTCTACAGTATCTATTGAAAATGGTAATTTAAACCCAAAGTTGGCTCAGAGGAAGTAGAAGGTCATGGTTGATGGTGCTTTGGCAGTGGCTTCCTCAGGGCTCAGTACCAGGCCCCTTGTTTTTCATGTTATATATCAATGATTTAGACTTAGATGAGGGGGTACAGTTAGAAAGTTTGTAGCCATGTGGTTGATAGTGAGGAAGAAAGATTGCGATGCATCTGATAAGCTAGAATACCTGATACTTCTTGCAGAGATTTGGCAAGGCTGAATGTTGAAACATAGAAAAAGGGGATAAAAGGGCATTTATGTTTGACCTCACATAATCAAACCAGTGAAACATCACTCAGCTCCTGGTTGGCTCAACATTGTAATAAATTTGAAGCCCTGTTGATTGTATATTCAATATTAAAAGCTGATTCCATATTGGTGATGGTTAAGATTTTATGAGAGACTTAACACATTGCAGTCTTTGAGCTGCAATACAGAACGATAGAGTAGAATCCCTACAGTACAGCAAGAGACTATTCGGCCCATCAAGCCTCCACTGACAACAATCCCATCCAGGCCTTATCCCCGTAATCCCAAGTATTAACCCTGCTAAGCCCTCTGACACTAAGGGACAATTTAGTGTGGCCAATCCACCTAACCTGCATATCTTTGGAGTGTGGGAGGAAACTGGAGCACCCAGAGGAAACCCAGCAGACATGGGGAGAACATCCAAACTCCACACTGACAGCCACCCGAAGCCGGAATTGAACCCAGGTCCCTGATGCTGTGAGGCAGCAGTGCTAACTACTGTGTTAATATAATTTCAATTTTTTTTTGCACCTGCACTTGTTTGGTGTTCCTTCTGGTCCTTCAATACTGAGAATCGTTCAATTCTTCTAAGTTGAATCTCAAAATTTGGAACTGCAAAGAAATCAATTCAATAATCGGTGAAGGAAAGAGTAAAAGTACGGGAAATATAATGGTTAATAGAAAGCAAAGCAGCAGGTTAGCATGTGGGGAGAAGGTTCCAACTACCTAGAAAGGAATAATTTGATTAGGGATAGTCAGCACGGTTTTGTGAAGGGTAGGTCGTGCCTCACAAACCTTATTGAGTTCTTTGAGAAGGTGACCAAAGAGGTGGATGAGGGTAAAGCGGTTGATGTGGTGTATATGGATTTCAGCAAAGCGTTTGATAAGGTTCCCCATGGTAAGCTTTTGCAGAAAATATGGACACATGGGATTGAGGGTGATTTAGTGGTTTGGATCAGGAATTGGCTAGCTGTAAGAAAACAAAGGGTGGTGGTTGATGGGAAATATTCATCCTGGAGTTCAGTTACTAGTGGTGTACCGCAAGGGTCTGTTTTGGGGCCACTGCTGTTTGTCATTTTTATTAATGACTTGGATGAGGGCGTGGAAGGATGGATTAGTAAATTTGCGGATGACACTAAAGTCGGTGGAGTTGTAGACAGTGTGGAGGGAAGTGGCAGGTTACAGAGGGACATAGATAAGCTGCAGAGCTGGGCTGAGAGGTGGCAAATGGAGTTTAATGCGGAAAAGTGTGAGGTGATTCACTTTGGAAGGAGTAACAGGAATACAGAGTACTGGGCTAATGGTAAGATACTTGGTAGTGTGGATGAACAGAGGGATCTGGGTGTCCATGTGCATAGATCCCTGAAAGTTGGCACCCAGGTTGATAGGGTTGTTAAGAAGGCGTACGGTGTGTTAGCTTTTATTGGTAGAGGGATTGAGTTTCGGAGCCAGGAAGTCAAGCTGCAACTGTACAAAACTCTGGTGCGGCCGCATTTGGAGTATTGCGTACAGTTCTGGTCGCCGTATTATAGGAAAGATGTGGAAGTGTTGGAAAGGGTGCAGAGGAGATTTACCAGGATGTTGCCTGGTATGGTGGGAAAATCGTATGAGGAAAGACTGAGGGGCTTGAGGTTGTTTTCGTTAGAGAGAAGAAGGTTAAGAGGTGACTTAATAGAGGCATACAAGATGATCAGAGGATTAGATATGGTGGATAGTGAGAGCCTTTTTCCTCGGATGGTGTTGGCTAGCACGAGGGGACATAGCTTTAAATTGAGGGGTGAGAGATATAGGACAGATGTTAGAGGTAGGTTCTTTACTCAGAGAGTAGTAAGGGCGTGGAATGCCCTGCCTGCAGCAGTGGTGGACTTGTCAACGTTGAGAGCGTTCAAGTGGTTATTGGATAAACATATGGATGATATTGGAATAGTGTAGATTAGAGGGGCTTTCGATTGGTACCACTGGTCGGTGCAACATCGAGGGCCGAAGGGCCTGTACTGTGCTGTAATGTTCTATGTTCTATGTTCTACATCAAAAATCAGGAAAAAAGTTAAAAGGAAGGCGAATTCAGGAGATGTTATTAATGGAGGTGTTAGAATTCAAAAGAAAGGTACAAAAACTAGCATAAGGGCACTTTATCTCATCGCATTCGAAACAAGGTAAATGAGTTGACGGCACAAATCATCGCGAATGAGTATGATTTAGTGGCCATTACAGAGACATGGTTGCAGGATGGTCATAACTGGGAGTTAAATATCTAGGGGTATCAGGCTGTTCGGGGGGACAGGCTGGAAGGTAAGGGAGGTGGTGTAGCTCTGATATTTAAGGATGATATCAGGGCAGTAGTGAGAGATGATATAGGTTCTATGGAAAAAAAGGTTGAATCCATTTGGGTGGAAATTAGAAATAGTAAGGAGAAAAAGTCACCGATAGGCGTAGTCTATAGGCCAACAAATAACAACATCATGGTGGGGCGGGCAATAAACAAAGAAATACCTGATGCATGTAAAAATGGTACGGCAATTATCATGGGGGATTTTAATCTACATGTCGATTAGTCAAAGCAAGTCTGTCAAGGCAGCCTTCAGGAGGAGTTCTTAAAATGTATCCGCGATACCTTCCTCGAACAGTATGTAATGGAACCTACGAGGGAGCAAGCTAGCCTAGATCCGGTCCTGTGTAATGAGACAGGAATAATTAATGATCTCACAGTTAGGGATCCTCTCAGAAGGAGCGATCACAGTATGGTTGAATTTAAAATACAGATGGAGGTGAGAAGGTAAAATCCAATACCAGTGTCTTGTGCTTAAATAAAGGAGACTTCAATGGGATGAGGGAGGAGTTGGCTAAGATAGACTAGGAGCAAAAACTTTATGGTGGGACAATGAGGAACAGTGGAGGACTTTCAAAGCGATTTTTCAGAGTGCTCAGCAAAATTATACACCAGTGATAAAGAAGGACTGTAGAAAAAGAAATAATCAGCCATGGATATCTAAGGAAATAAAGGAGGGTATCAAATTGAAAGGAAATGCATTAAAGCAGCAAAGATTAGTGAGAAACTAGAAGATTGGGAAATCTTTAAAGGTCAACAGAAAGCCACGAAGAAAGCTGTAAAGAAAAGTAAGATGGACTATGAGAGTAAACTAGTTCAGAATATACAAACAGATAGCAAAAGTTTCTACAAATATATAAAACAAAAAAGAGTGGCTAAAGGAAACATTGGTCCTTTAGAGGATGAGAAGGGGGACGTAATAACTGGAAATGAAGAAATGGCTGAGGCATTGAACAGGTATTTTGTGTCGGTCTTCACAGTGGAAGACAGAAATAACATGCCAAAAATGGATGACAAGAAGGCTATGGCAGGTGAGGACCTAGAAACTATCATGATGACAAAAGAGGCAGTGTTGGACAAGCTAATGGGGCTAAAGGTAGACATGTCTCCTGGCCCTGGTGGAATGCATCCCAGGGTACTAAAAGAGATGGCGGGGAAAGTAGCAAATGTACTAGTGGTAATTTACCAAAATTTCCTGGACTCTGAGGTGGTTCCCGCAGATTGGAAAACAGCAAATGTGACGCCGCTGTTTAAAAAAGGAGATAAGACAAAACGCAGGTAACTGTAGGCTGGTTAGCTTAACTTCTGTAGTAGGGAAAATGCTTGAAACTATCATCAAGGAAGAAATAGCGAGAGATCTGGATATAAATGGTCCCATTGGGAAGACACAGCATGGGTGCATGAAAGGCAGGTCATGCTTGTCTAATTTGGTGGAATTCTTTGAGAACATTATATGCGCAGTGGACAATGGGGAACCTGTGGATGTGGTGTATCTGGATTTCCAAAAGGCATTTGACAAGGTGCCACGCCAAAGGCATAAGATAAAGGTGCACGGTGTTATGGGTAATGTATTAACATGGATAGAAGATTGGTTAACTAACAGAAAGCAAAGAGTGGGGTTAAATGGGTGTTTTTCTGGTTGGCGATCAGTGACTAGTGGTGTACCTCATGGATCAGTGTTGGGACTACAATTGTTTACAATTTACAGAGATGATTTGGAGTTGGGGACCAGTCTAGTGTGTCAAAATTCGCAGATGACACTAAGATGAGTGGCAGAGCAATGTGTACAGAGGACGCTGAAAGTCTACAAAGGGATACAGATAGCCGAAGTGAGTGGGCGACGGTCTGGCAGATGGAGTACAATTTTGGTAAATGTGAGGTCATCCATTTTGGTAGGAAGAACAGCAAAATGGACTATTATTTAAATAGTAAAATATTGCAGCATGCTGCTGTGCAGAGGGACCTTGGTGTCCTTGTGCATGAATCACAAGGAGTTGGTTTGCAGGTGCAGCAGGTAATTAAGAAGGCAAATGGAATTTTGTCCTTCATTGCTAGAGGGATGGAGTTTAAAACAGCGAGGTTATGTTGCTGATGCTGGTCAGGCCACACCTAGGGTACTGTGTACAGTTTTGGTCTCCTTACTTGAGAAAGGATATACTGGCACTGGACGGGGCACAGAGGAGATTCACTAGGTTGATTCCGGAGTTGAGAGTGTTGGCTTATGAGGAGAGACTGAGTAGACTGGGACTATACTCATTGGAATTCAGAAGAATGAGGGGAGATCTTAAAGAAATATATAAGATTATGAAAGGAATAGTTAAGATAGAAGCAGGGAATTTGTTTCCACTGGCAGGTGAACCCAGAACTAGGGGACATGGCCTCAAAATAAGAGGGTGCAGATTTCGGACTGAGTTGAGGAGGAACTTCTTCACACAAAGGGTTGTGAATCTGTGGAATTCCCTGCCCAGTGAAGCAGTTGAGGCTACCTCATTGAATGTTTTTAAGGCAAGGATAGATAAATTTTTGAATAGTAAAGGAATTAAGGGTTATGGTGAGCGGGCGGGTAAGTGGAGCTGAGTCCACGAAAAGATCAGCAATGATCTTATTGAATGGCAGAGCAGGCTCGAGGGGCCAGGTGGCCTACTCCTGCTCCTAGTTCTTATGTTCTTAACAGGTTCTGGAGTCAGGCACAGACTTCATCTATGTATTTTTATCCTTATCACAAGCTTTCTCTGATGTTTTTCTCTTTCCATGGTTGATGAAGCAACCCGATTCTTTGAGGACAACAAGAGCTCTAATTGCAAGTAAATCCTATATTTTAGCATACATTTCTCTAATTTTAACAGATGAAGAGTAAAACTAACGTTATAGATTCAGAGAACATAGGAGGAGTGGGCCATTCGGCCCTTCAAGCCTGCTCTACCATTCAACAGTATCATGGCTGATCTTCTATCTCAATGCCATGCTCCAATGCTCTCGCCATACCTTTTGACACTCTTAGGCGGAATTTTACCGGCATGTCCAACTGAAATTCATATGATCCCGCCCGAGGCCAATGGAGAATGGCATTCTCCGAGCCTCACCTGCACCCCGATTCCGGGTGCGGGCATGCCGGTAAAATTCTGGCCTTAGAGTCTAGAAATATATCTAGTTTATTCTTAAATGTATCCAATGATTTGGTCTCTACAACCTTCCGTAGCAGAGAATTCAATAGGTTTACCTCCCTCTTGAGTTAAGATATTTCCGTGCTAAATGGCCTACCCTGTATCCTGAGACTGTGACCCCTTGTTCTAGCCCCTCCAGTCAGAGGAAACAATATCCCTGCCTCCAGTCTGTCCAGCCCTGTCACAATTTTATATGTTTCAATTAGATCCCCTCTCATTCTTCTACATTTCAGTGAAATACAGGCCCAGTTGACACGATTCCTCCTCATCTAACCACAAGCCTGGCATCCCAAGAATCAGTTTGGTGAGTCTTCGCTGCACTCCCTCTGTGGCAAGTGTATCTTTTCTGAGGTAAAGGGTGGGATTTTCTGTGCAACCTGCTGCTTGTTCAGTGGTGGTAGGGGTGTCCTGCCACTGGGGAAAGGAGGGGAGCTCTGCTGGTGGTGGGGAGGGGGGGTGGCGATTGATGATCAGAGAGAGAGAGGGAACTCTGCATGGGGGGGCAATTTGCAATTAGGGAGGGAGGGAACTCTGCATGGGGGGGTGGGGAACAATGTCCATGGGGATGGAAGGTACCCGATGTCTGTTGGGGGTCCAAATATACGTGGGGGACGAGAGAGCAGGAGATCTTCATGGGGTGCCTGCGTAATGGCACCCCGAGAGCTCAGCAGCCGGCTTCACTGGCGAGCTGAGGTTCCACACCTCCCCTACTGGCAAGAATCGCATCCTGGCACTTTTTTTGCACTCAGTGCCATAAGATTGCATCAAGCTTGGCCAAAAAACGAGTCTGAAACTCACCCATTTTCTCACTCGTTTCAACCCATAGACTTAGCAAAGCTGAATGCTGAAATATAGTAAAATTGAATCAAGGGGAATTCATATTTGACTATATTTCAACAAATATCAAGAAGTTCTCAGAGCATTCCTGCAGGAGAGAGAGAGAGAGAGAAAGAAAGAGATAAAAGATGAATCTGTAGACACTTCTGAATTTCACCCTGTACCTCTTCTAACAATAATCGGCCAACCGGTCCTGAAAGTTTGGGCCTTTAACTCTTGCAATGCCTAATCCTTCAAAATACTCTCATAATTACAGGTGTGATTTCCCTATTTGGTTTAAAATATGGTTGGAGTCCACATGACATAATGGGATCTCAACTTGCATTTATTCACAAGCCACCTTTCTTTGACTGGCAGGTGCTCCAGCAACCTAATAAACGTGGGCTAAAATGGTGAGAATTGACTGTGGAACAGAATGATAAATATTTACAACCTGTCCCATTCTGCCTGTGTGATTTGGGTTAGAAAATTCCCCTCCCAAAGATACACTCAAATGATTCAATATTGCCTGGATAATGGATTTTAATAATAAGGCAACTAATCTGGCACATGAACGTTAATTCATCACCTATAATTTATAAAGTGACCTGCCTCTGACTTACCTCTGAAGGTGTCCTCAGAATACATTCAGAACCACAAAAGAACTAGTTTCATTTGAAAAAAGAATCTATCTCAGTAAAGGTCTGAGCTTTGTAAGAATAAAGCGCAAATGTGTCTCTTTCAAGTCATTTTGCGTAAATGGATCAATTTAATGCTGTTAAGTGCACCAAACATGACAAAATACCGGCCTTATATTGGCCTGGTATAGGTAACTGCCTGCAATCACATCAAATGACAAGATAATGTTCTGCAGACCAATTTCCATTTTGACTAGATGAATTGTTCCTGAAAGACTGGAAGACTGAAAATTATCTTGTCATCTTGATGCCAATTTTACCTGGCTCTGAAAAAAAACAACATAACTTTGTCGTAAAGTTCATCTGCAAGCAACATTTATCATTAGAGGTAACACCAAGATAAAAATAATACTGTCCATACAAGATTCAATATTTAATCTTGACAATAGGTAATCTTAGCATCAGGATTACTTCAGTTTATTAACCTCAAAATGTTATAGGAAATAAAAATAATAATGGATTTCTGGATTCAGCAGGAGGGATTAGCATGATGCAGGGTCTGAAGAAATCATAATAGACTTGAAACAAAGAACAAAGAACAGTACAGCACAGGAACATGCCCTTCAGCCCACCCAGCCTCTGACTTTCAAGTGAAAACAAATCAAGTTTGTCCAATCTCTCCTCATAACTAATACCCTCCAAACCAGGTAACATCCTGGTAAACCTTTTCTGAACTCTCTCCAAAGCCTCCACATCCTTCTGGTAGTGTGACAACCAGAACTGTATACAATATTCCAAATGTGGCCTAACTAAACTTCTATACAGCTGCAACATGACTTGACATTTTTTATACTCTATCCCAGGGGTCTCCAAACTTTTCAGTACAAGGGCCACATCGTATATTTTACACATTTTCGGGGGACAAAGAAAAAAATTAGTTTTATAAATGAACTGGCGACGATTAAGCCCGTGAGATCGAATGAAATTCACTGTTGAAACAACAGGTTTCAGAACGCAAGACATATCCACATATTTTCCGCACAATGCTTGTTGATGGATAATGCAATGCAGAAACATGGGCTTTGAGAATTCACCAACCTCACAAGCTTTTGTGATTTGTCCAACCAAACCTTTCTTCACCCCAGACATGTTCTTTCCTCCATCAATTATCACGCATTGCAGTTTATTCCACTCCAGGTTATATTCTAACAATTTTTTGCAATTCTTTGAAGATGTCTTCTCCAGTTACTGTGCTGTGCATGCTATGCACTGATGCTAATTCTTGTGTCACATTAAATTCACTGTCGACGCCACGGATGAATACTAAGAGTTGTGATATGTCACACACATCAGTCGATTCAGCAAGTGCAAGAGAATACAACTGAAAATTTCTTGCTTTGTCTGCAAGTTGATGAAATATATTGCTTGCTACATCCTCAATTCTACGAGCAACAGTATTTGGCGCAAGGCTGATGATTTTGAACAGATTTGCTTTTTCTAGGCATAACTCTTCCACTGCTTCCATTATACACTCTTTGATGAGATCTCCATCGGTGAATGGCTTTCCTCTTTTAGCCAACACATAAACTAGTTTGTAACTGGCCCTGGTTAAAGCTTCATTCTCAGTTATCTTCTGTGTAAAAAAAGCTTGTTGGGAAAGCAACCTGCGTTGCATTGATTCAAATTTTTCCGAACGCTGTGTTCCTGTGAATTGGGAATAACTTGGTTCATGTTTGGTCTCATAGTGCCGCTGTACATTGTACTCCTTCAAAACTGCAACAGTTTTGTTGCATATGACACACAAGGCTTTATCACCTGCTTATACAAAGAAGTACTTTACACGCCATTCTTCATGAAACAGGCGGCACTCACTGTCCACTTTTCTTTTCTTTGTTCCTTCCATAACTGAATTGGTCTGAATTGCCGCCATCATTGTCATTGTTCTCGCTCATTTCAGACAGATGGAGCTTACGGATTGGATAAAGCAGCTGTCACTCAGTCAATGCAGAGCGGCAATTGGATAACAGATGTCTCAATTGCTGATTTGTTTAATGAACTGTCACTCACAGGGCGGCAGCTCTGATTGGACAATAGGCCGGTAAAGAGGGCGGGGATTCCCATGGGTTGGAGCGGCAGCAAATGTCAGGCCTGTGTCTTCCATCCCCGTGTCCGGATCCTGAGTCAGCGGCAGGGTCCGGACATGGGAGTGTTTTCGGCAGCGGGGATCCCGTCCCGCCCCACAGGCTGCGGGCCAGATGTTAGCCCGCTGCGGGCCGGATATGGCCCGCGGGCCATAGTTTGGAGACCCCTGCTCTATCCCTTGACCAATGAAGACAAGCACACCATACACCTTCTTGACCACTTTATCCACAATTGTTGCCACTTTCAGGGAACTGTGGATTGTAAACCTAGATCCCTCTGTATGTTAATGCTTCGAAGGGTTCTGCCATTTATTGTATACTTCCCTCCTGCATTAGACCTTTCAAAATGAATCACCTCGCATTTGTCCGGATTAAATTCCACCTGCCATTCCTCCACCCAAGTCTCGGGTCTATCTCTATCCTGCTGTATCCTCTGGCAATCCTTCTCACTATCTGCAGCTCCTGCAATCTGGAAGATCTGGGCTAATGTAAAGATGGGAAGTACATACCTCAGTATATACACTGCATCCTGTAATTTTTGCCCTCACAATGCTGTGTATTTCCGGTATTGAGACTTGCTGTTAGGGTGTTGGGGAGGTCAGGGGGGCAATTAAAATTGAAAAGATCAGAATCCTGAAAACAGAACAATCAATGGTTTTGGAGAAACTAATCTAATGGAACAAACAGTAGCACTTCAAAAGGGGCCAGATCTTCAAATCTCCAAACCATCAGAGACTGGGTGTACAACCCAGATGTGCATTGGGACCGTGTGGAGGTCCTGATATGCAGGCCTACATGGGAACTGCCTGGAAAGTTATATCTTTTGATAGGCAATTCTCCTGTTCCCTGGGGCCCTCTGTGAATGGCTCTGACTCTGAGCTAGAGACGGAGACTTGGGACACTTCCGCGAGATTTCTTTGAACAGTTAACCAGGAATTGTTAGATTAAAACTTAGTCTAACATCTGGATGACTACACAACTGATTGCCCCCTGCACTTCCCTGGCTATCCAACTACCCCTCCTCTAACCTGATTATCCCCCTAACTAGACTATCTCCTGACCACCTGACTATCGGCACGGTGGCACAGTGGTTATCACTGCTGCCTCACAGCGCCAGGGACCGGGGTTTGATTCCTAGCTTGAGTCACTGTCTGAGTGGAGTCTGCATGTTTTCCCCATATCTGTGTGGGTTTCCTCTGGATGCTCCAGTTTCCTCCCACAGTCTAAAAGACGTGCTGGTTAGGTGCATTGACCCGAACAGGCACCGGAATATGGCGACTAGGGGAATTTCACAGTAACTTCATTGCCGTGTTAATGTAAGCCCTACTTGTGACTAATAAATAAACTTTAACTTTAACTTTTATCCCTGCCGGCGTGACCCAACCAGCTACTGACCAACTGATCACTATCCGACTACCGACTACCTCCCAATCATCCAACTACCTACCCCCTAACCATAAAAATACCCTCCCATCCTGATCCAACTAACTCCTGACCTGACTTGACCACCACCCACTCCGTGACTTGACCTGGTTAGCACTTGACCAACCGACTAGTCCCCTTCAACTTGACCCGAATACCTCCCAACCATCCAATTACCCTCTGAACCCGACCTGACTAACACCTGACCTGACCTGACCTGACTACCCACCTAGCCCACTCATTAATTCAACCATTCACTAACACTCAGACTGGACAATTAAACTTACCAGATGGCAGCTAGTGCCATAAAAACAGGGTTTGTCTCCTGCACTGATCCTCTTCACAGCTCTCTGTGTGAATTCCTGCATTGAGCGACTTCTGGCTGGCTGCTGCTTGGAAGTTTAAACATAGCCAGCTAAGTGCACGGTTTTCTGACTGATAAGTATTGGATGCAATAATTCTGACACTGATTGGAATATTTGGGTCAATGCTAAATAAACTGGGCCAGAACTGTGGGTCCACTTGGGGTGCTGCAACAAAATGCCTTCTCCTCACTTGAAGTGGCTGCTATGTAAACACAATAAATAGTAAAGACACCCATCAATCATATAAAAATACCTCTGAACTCAGCTAGTGGATAGGATTAGAAACACCATACACTCTGCCCAAGAACTGCCCACCAAATAATCTTCCCTGCAATGTCTGAGCCATGGGATGGAATTTTATGGCCTCACATGTCCCAAAATGGGAAAATCCCACCCGAGGTCAACGGACCTTCCCATGCTCCGACCCGCACCCGCTCCTGTTCCCATGGCGGTCGGGACGGTAAAATTCTGGCCATCATCTCCAGGCCTTTTTACTTTCACAGTATTCAAACTGTCAGTGCACAGACAGTGATAAGCTCTTGTCGATCAATCTGGTACAACTGACACATTAATCCTGGAAGGATTCATTTCTGATTGTCATTCCAAGTACCATAAAGTGGAGTTAATTGCAGTTTAATAGTACATGTCTGCAGTCTCAGAACCCCAAAGCCATCAAAGCCTTTAAAAATATGCTCAAAAGAGGATTATATTTATTTTTTATATGCACAAATGTTAAAATCAATCCCTAAAAATATGCTGTTTGATTAAATTTAGTAATCTCTAAAATCTGTGGCCTGGATTTTTGCAGAGTCATGGCGGGTGGTTCTAGATCTGAAAGTCACTTTCGACAGATTTCATTTTCGCCAGTAACAGAAATGAAATCACAAAAGAGGCAAACCCAAACTCTTCTGAGCCATTTGGACTCAGTACTTTCATTGTAGCAAAGATATTAATGTTCAGTGTGGGAGTCACAAACTTTTATACTGGTAAAAGCTCTTGACAGGTGGATATGTCGAGAGAACTATCAAACTGTTAAGTTATTTAAATTTCCAGCCTTTAAAAAAATAGTTTTAAAATAGACTGCCTGTGTCAGTAAGAGTTGAAGCAAGTACGGTCTAACAGTTACAACAGCAGTTATATTTACACCAAGGGCTATCATTATGTCATTATTAATGCTTGGCTGCTCTCCACAACCTATCATTATCTCAGCAGAGGTTGTAAGTTCACAGTTATGAAAGGATTAGCTATCTTTGATGTGGGGTTATATGTTTTTATAGATGATTTGAAAGTTTTTAAATAGGCTTTCATGAATGGGAGTTTTTTTAAACTATATTATAAGCTGTAATAGATATTTAGAACTTCATTTTATTTCATTGTAACATACCTGATACTGGATGAATTGACATGGAGGGTGGAAGGGCAAAGGGTGGTGAGTTGGCATTAACATGGTTTGGAGGGTATAAAGAGCCATGGGTTTGTGTGGAGCGGTGCATGAGTTAGCACTAAGTTGGGATTGAGGGTATGCAGGTTATTGGGTTGGTAAGTTAGCATGGATGGGGCCTGGGCCATGGGTGGGAGGGGTGAATCGTTTGAGAGGCAAGGTTCAGAGGGCCTAATATTAAACAAAGCAACTAGGAAGATGCTGCAGAGCACTGAGACACGCCATTTAAACAGCCCACCTTGACATGTGACATCCCCTGCATGGCCACCTCCAACCTGCATTTAGAGGTAATCGGCTTGATTCCTGTGTCCTATTGCCCCAACCCCCTCAGGATAAAGATCCTGCTATTTAGGGGAATTTCCCTCAAGGAAAATGTGAAAAGCTGGGAGATTTCCCAAAGTGAGCTATTTGATTCCTGAATAAAGATATGGATCAGTGTTAGGTTACACTTTGCTGGTTTAGGTGCCTGTGGGGTGGGCCCCCAGGTGGAGAGCAGGGGGTGCAGCATCCGAGGCAAGCCCAGAAGCCCTCCCTGCCATTCTAGATGTGCAAGAAGCCACGGGTCATCCGAAAAGGGGTTCCCAAACCTCCTCCCAACCACTGTCATGGCCTGTTTGCAAAATCAATGTTTTTTTTAAATTTAAGAAATGTTAGAGTCAGGGTGCCTTCCTCTTGAAGCACCCTCCCAATGTGGAAGACCTCTGATTGGCCTACCAGCTTCAATAGCCCACTTACATCCTTAATTGGACAGGACAATTACTCACTGGGCCTGGGGAAAATCACAAAGGGTGACTTTGACAAATTGCAAGCTTCTGATCCTTATTTCAGCCTGGCAGCAGGGTTCAGAAGCCCGCAGGGAAACACCAGCCCCAGAGTTGCTGCCAGTCTCAGAGTGATGATGGCAAAACACGTTGGGGAAAATGTGTTCAGGTGGTTGATTCTCCAAGGGCATCTGAAAGGATAAAGGCGCTAGGGTGGAATTGGGGTGTGGGTAAACAGGGAACACAAAAGGTATATATTTATACTATCTGCAACTTGTAACTCAAGAGGGTTTGCAGGATGAAGGAGAATTAGGACGCGAGAAGGAGAAATTAGATAGCTCAGCTGCTGGCCATAGAACATAGAACATAGAACATAGAACATAGAACATTACAGCGCAGAACAGGCCCTTCGGCCCACGATGTTGCACCGACCAGTTAAAAAAAAAACTGTGACCCTCCAACCTAAACCAATTTCTTTTCGTCCATGAACCTATCTACGGATCTCTTAAACGCCCCCAAACTAGGCGCATTTACTACTGATGCTGGCAGGGCATTCCAATCCCTCACCACCCTCTGGGTAAAGAACCTACCCCTGACATCGGTTCTATAACTACCCCCCCTCAATTTAAAGCCATGCCCCCTCGTGCTGGATTTCTCCATCAGAGGAAAAAGGCTATCACTATCCACCCTATCTAAACCTCTAATCATCTTATATGTTTCAATAAGATCCCCTCTTAGCCGCCGCCTTTCCAGCGAAAACAATCCCAAATCCCTCAGCCTCTCCTCATAGGATCTCCCCTCCATACCAGGCAACATCCTGGTAAACCTCCTCTGCACCCTCTCCAAAGCCTCCACATCCTTCCTGTAATGTGGGGACCAGAACTGCACACAGTACTCCAAGTGCGGCCGCACCAGAGTTGTGTACAGTTGCAACATAACGCTACGACTCCTAAATTCAATCCCCCTACCAATAAACGCCAAGACACCATATGCCTTCTTAACAACCTTATCTACTTGATTCCCAACTTTCAGGGATCTATGCACACATACACCTAGATCCCTCTGCTCCTCCACACTATTCAAAGTCCTCCCGTTAGCCCTATACTCAACACATCTGTTATTCCTACCAAAGTGAATTACCTCACACTTCTCTGCATTAAACTCCATCCGCCACCTCTTGGCCCAACTTTGCAACCTGTCTAAGTCTTCCTGCAAACTACGACACCCTTCCTCACTGTCTACCACACCACCGACTTTGGTGTCATCAGCAAATTTGCTAATCCACCCAACTATACCCTCATCCAGATCATTAATAAATATTACAAACAGCAGTGGCCCCAAAACAGATCCCTGAGGTACACCACTTGTAACCGCACTCCATGATGAATATTTACTATCAACCACCACCCTCTGTTTCCTATCCGCTAGCCAATTCCTGATCCAATTTCCTAGATCACCCCCAATCCCATACATCTGCATTTTCTGCAGAAGCCTACCATGGTGAACCTTATCAAACGCCTTACTAAAATCCATATATACCACGTCCACTGCCTTGCCCCCATCCACCTCCTTGGTCACTTTCTCAAAAAACTCAATAAGGTTAGTAAGGCACGACCTACCTGCCACAAAACCATGCTGACTATCACCTATCAATTCATTACTCTCCAAATAACTATAAATCCTATCCCTTATAATTTTTTCCAACATCTTGCCGACAACAGAAGTGAGACTCACCGGTCTATAATTCCCGGGGAAGTCTCTGTTCCCCTTCTTAAACAATGGGACAACATTCGCTAACCTCCAATCTTCTGGTACTATACCAGAGGCCAACGACGACCTGAAGATCAGAGCCAGAGGCTCTGCAATCACTTCTCTTGCCTCCCAGAGAATCCTTGGATAAATCCCATCCGGACCAGGGGATTTATCTATTTTCAGACCCTCCAGAATATCCTGCACATCCTCCTTATCAACTGTAATACTGTCTATTCTACTCCCTTGCAACCCAGTGTCCTCCTCAGCTATATTCATGTCCCCTTGCGTGAACACCGAAGAGAAATATTGGTTCAATGCTTCACCGATCTCCTCCGGTTCCACACATAACTTCCCTCTGCCATCTATAACTGGCCCTAAACTTGCCCTAACCAACCTTCTGTTCTTGACATACCTATAGAACGCCTTAGGATTCTCTTTAACCCTATCCGCCAAAGTCTTCTCATGTCCCCTTTTAGCCCTTCTAAGCTCGCTCTTCAACTCCCTCTTAGCCAATCTAAAGCTTTCTAGTGCACTACCCGAGTGCTCACGTCTCATCCGAACATAAGCCTCCTTTTTCTTTTTAACCAACAAAGAAACTTTTTTGGTGCACCACGGTTCCCTAGCCCTACCAATTCCTCCTTGCCTGACAGGGACATACCTATCACAGACTCGCAGTAGCTGCTCCTTGAAAAAACTCCACATGTCGGACGTTCCCAGTCCCTGTAATCTCCTAGTCCAACCTATGTTTCCTAATTCTCTCCTAATAGCCTCATAATTGCCATGGCCTCAGACCTGGGCTCTCCATCTTCTCCGTGAGAATAAGGACATGCAACCATGTCTGTTCCCCATCTGTTGCTGACCCATTGAGTATAAGCTGCCTTGTCCTGCAATGCGGGGGGGGTTGCTGTCAGTATGATGCAATGAGTTTGGATGATATGCCTGTTGTCGTTGAATAGCTGTCAGTGTGCCACTTCCAGCAATGCTAAGTGTGTGCAGGTGAGGAGAGGCTATGACTGTGAGGTCTGAGTAATGCTCGATAAGGGCAGGTGAGTGAAGAGGGTGGGGCAGTGAGAGGAACACAATGCATGAGGTTAGTGACCCATTTGTACTGACTCTTGAAGATATAGTCACTGACCTTGACTACTCATGAGAGGTCATTTAACTTGTTCTGCGTCAAGGTCCCTGAAGCTAGGCTTTAAGTATTAAAGGCTATAGCTGTCTGCACTCTGGCTAGAGGGCCCCTGGTCCACTGTAGGAATAAGACCTCTCTCCTCCTGCCTAGCTCTTATAGCCAGGTCTCCAGTGCTGCATCCGTGAAACCTGGAGCAGACTGTCTGGCACGCGGCACCATTTCCTTTCTTCTTTCTGCTCAGAGACTCTTGTGTATTAAGTTCCAGCACATGCTGCAGCCAGATTGCTTCTTGCCTTTAAGAGGTGCTGTCTGACTTTGAGTCGTGAGGCTTAAAGTGATCCTAGCCTCGCGCAAAGGTGGACCACCCGCTGAGACATGCAGCTGTTCAGCAGCACGTTTAACACTGGGTTGCACGTCACCAAATTTTAAATTAGCAGGCAGCACAGAGGTTATTTTCTACCTGCATTGTAATGAACGGGTGCAATCCCAGTGTTCGATTTTCAGCCTAATTCAATTTCCCGTCACATTTTAAAAAATGCTTCATTTACTAAGAAACTGAGAAGTGTACTACAATGGAACTGAAAAATGGCTCTTCACACTTTTTTAAAAGTCTTTTTCAGTGATTTATAATCGGGTCACTCATGGGTGATGGAATAAGCACACATTAAAAATGTTTATTTTTGTGTTAAACCCATTTTCTGTTGCATTAATAAAACTGCACAGAGTTATCACTCACTGACTATCTTCTGATACAAAAAAGGAGAAAATGATTACTCTCTATGGCCGATTGCATCAGTTCACACAAAACTTTTTCACTGACTTTGACCACTCGTGTGAGGTCATTTAACTTGTTCCTGCAGTGCGTCAAAGTCCTTGGAGCTACATTTGTGATTAAGCTTAACCATAATTCCACTCGGAAAAACAGTATAATTTCAAACACAATTTATGCCCAGTTTATCAACTGCACCCCAAGCACAAATTTAATCCTATAACTTTAAAATCCTCAGCTTAATCTTATTGTCCTCACTCACTTTGCAACCTCCTTTAGATCTCCAACAATATTTGCTCTGCATCCAATTTCCCCATTCTGGTCTGTGTATCCTTCAGTGGAGTAAGAAGTCTCACAACACCAGCTTAAAGTTGTGAGACTTCTTACTGTGCTTACCCCAGTCCAACGCTGGCATCTCCACATCATGTCCTTCAGTGGCACAGTTTTTCGAATTCAAGTTCCGTCATCATCAAAAACCTTCTGAAAACACACCTTCATGAGTCTAAATCTGGTGACTTCCTCTAATTTCCTTCCTGTCTCTACTCAACTATTGATGCCAGTTCTGATGCATTTTAGGATGTTTTGCTTTATTGAAGGCACTGTGCCAAATACATTATTGACGCATTATTAAAAATAAATATCATATGCTGTGTTCCAAATGTTTTAGTATACTATTAAAATACCAGTGAAGACTTGAACATAAATAAGCAAATATCTTATTGTGGTGTAGATATTTGTGCTTGACTCGTGAGCCATGCAGATGAATATGCATCTTACTGTGAATTGCAATTGGATACAATGCAAGATTCTTTTCCATGGGAAATTGTTCGTGTTCACATTGCTAAGCATTGCAGGTTGTAGTTTCTGGATGTAATCTAATTTGGTTAATCAGCTAGTTTTAAAATAAATGGGTATAAATGGTGAGAAACTGTTCCCTCTCAAGACAGCATCAAACACTGAAGGGCACGGATTCAAAATAACAAGCAAAAGGAGTAAAAGTGATGTGAACACATTTTTTTTCACCCAGAAGATGGTTGGAGTCTGGAATGAACTTCCTGAGAGGGTGGTGGATCGAGATATTTAAAAGGGAATTGGATTGCTATCTTAAAAGAAAAAATGTGCAAGGTTACGGGCATTCAGCAGGGGAGTGGGACTAGATAGAGTGCTCTTTCAGAGAGCCAGTGCAGATCTGATGGGCCAAATGGCTTACTTCTGTACTTCTGTGAACAAACAATTTAACAGAGGATACAAGAAATAATCATGTATTATATGACAGTGAGTTCTGTGATTTAGTCAAAAGGATTGGACTCTACCATGTCCATCTGGCTTCTAAATGCTTTATAATTCATTACCAAATAAGCGTGAGACTTGTAGGAAATGAAGATGTCAGAAGTTGGCGTTTGAGAGACCTTTGCTTTCAAACAAACATTTTCATGTGGCCTGGAGCTCAGCTCCTCCCTCTGCAACTTGATTCTAGATTTCCAAGCCCACAGGCAGCAGTCAGTAAGGAGAGGCAAAAACACCTCCTCCATGATCATCCTCAACACCCATGCCCCACAAGGCTGTGTCCTCAGCCCCTTACTGTAATCCTTATACACCTATGACTGTGTGGCCAAATTCCCCCCCAATTCGATTTTCAAGTTTGCTGATGACACCACTGTAGTGGGTCGGATCTCAAACAACGACAACACAGTGTACAGGAAAGAGATAGAGAATCTGATGAACTGGTGCGATGACAATAATCGCTCCCTCAATGTCAACAAAAGAAGGAGATAGTCATCGACTTCAGGAAGCGTAGTGGAGGATATGTTGCTGTGTGGAAATGGTCGAGAGCTTCAAGTGTCTAGGTATCCAGATCACCAACAACCTGTCGGGTCCCTTCATGCTAACGGTATGATTAAGAAAGCCCACCAACGCCTTTACTTTCTCAGTAGGCTAAGAAAATTTGGCTTATGCGCTACAACTCTCACCAACTTTTACAGATGCATCATAGAAAACATTCTTTCTGGTTGTATCACAGCTTGGTATGGGTCCTGCTCTGCCCAAGAACTGCAAAAAGCTACGTGAACAAAGCCCAGTCCATCACGCAAACCAACCTTCCATCAGTTGATTCTGTCTGCACTTCTCGCTGCCTCAGAAAAGCAGCCAGCATAATCAAGGATTCCACGCATCCCGGACATTCTCTCTTCCACCTTCTTCCGTCAGGAAAAAGAATCAAAAGTCGAAGGGTACGTACCAACCGACTCAAGAACAGCTTCTTCTCTGCTGCCATCAGACTTTTGAATGGACCTACCTCGTATTAAGTTGATCTTTCTCTACACCCTAGCTATGACTATAACACAACATTCTGCACTCTCTCCTTTCCTTCTCTATGAACGGTATGCTTTGTCTGTATAGCGCGCAAGAAACAATACTTTTCACTGTATACTAATACATGTGACAATAATAAATCAAAATCAAGTTATTATTGGAAAGGGCAAACAATTACCTGAAGAATATTGAGTCACATTTACGTTTCATTCTTTAGCATCTACAGAATTTTGTTATGCTTAATTTGCTCCAAAAAAATTCTAAATAAATATTTTAGCTTGTGTGAGCTTTGAGCCCATTTTTAATATTCCACCTGTTTGATGAGAATATTTAGTATGGTTAATCTATCGCATATAGGTAACTGTTAATGCCAAAAGGTATACACCTCCTCAAGGTCACAAGATAGAATAAGCCATTGAAAATGTTGAGTGAAGACCAGTGTCACGAATGATGAAATTATAGAATTCATTGCTTTGCTGGCTTCTAATATACCTTCATTTCGGACACACTGAGGGTAATGTTAATCAAACTCATCAGGCAGGATAGGGTGTAGTTCTGGTTTTACATTACTCAATATTAACCTCTGTTGGTTTTAGGCAGGACGTAAAACCAGCTTTATACCCGATCCTGCCTATTTCCCACTCAGCGAATTACGTTTAAACTATTCCCATTACTGGAGCTATGATTGACAGATCCAGTACCTAGCAACTCTGTACTCAACAGCAACACATCTTTAGAGTCAGCCTATCTCACACTTCAGTCAGTGGACGGCATTACAAATGCCAAATCTTAGACTCAATTTTATTAGATGTTTAGGCATTCACTGTTCTACTTATTTTCTGACAGAAATAGGACCCAGGTTTGTTGTCTGCTGACAGGATATATATTCAATTTTCAAAACTCCATTATATTCTATATTCTAAGCAAGTGGCATGTTTAGTGGAATTGAGCAATTTATAAGATGTAACGGGGTTTAGTATTCCATCACTGTAAAGCACAAAACACGAGTAATAGGAAATCAAGGTTAAATGAAGCCGTTTCAATTTATAGATTCATTGTCATCAAAACCGGGGTTGAAGTCAAATATTTGCAAGTTAGTAGGACTGAAAGAACTCCCAATGCTGAGAAGAGGGAGAACAGACTGAACATTAATGTGACCTTATAAGAATTCTATTAAGCAAAGATCCAACTGCTTTGGGTACAAGATGAGCTAAATAACCTGAAATAGACTGAAAGGGTTAGCAATCTCACAAGTTTAAAAATTACATAAGCTGCAAGCTGTATCTCAGTCACATCGGGAAAGGTAAGTGAAATCCATAGGTCTTGATTAAAGCAGACCCAGATAAGAGTCAAGGACCATTTAATTGAACGATGTGCAGTTACAGCTCATATTTGCCCAATAGCACAAGGAGCAATGGAACAGTCCCTGGGGCTGTGAGGCAGCGGTGCTAATCACTGTGCCACCATGCCGCCCTGTTGTCAACAAATTATCTTAAACCACTTTGTGGCTTTGTCTGGCTACTTGAGAGGAATGATAGTTTTAACTCATGGATTCATGAGGGGAAAGTCGTGCTTGACGAACTTGTTGGATTTTTATGAAGATGTGACTAGTGCGGTTGACAGAGGGGAAGCGGTGGATGCGGTGTTTTTGGATTTCCAAAAGGCGTTTGATAAGGTGCCTCACAAAAGGTTGCTGAAGAAGATTGGGTCACACGGAGTTGGGGGTAGGTTGTTAGCGTGGATTGGGGATTGGCTATCCGACAGGAAGCAGAGAGTCAGAATAAATGGGTGCTTTTCTGGTTGGCAGATGGTAACTAGTGGCGTGCCGCAGGGATCGTTACTGGGGCCTCAACTATTTACCATTTATATAGACGATCTGGAGGAGGGGACTGAGTGTAGGGTAACAAAGTTTGCAGACGACACAAAGATAACTGGAAAAGTGAATTGTGTGGAGGGCGTAGAAGGTCTGCAGAGAGATTTGGACAGGCTGAGTGAGTGGGCGAGGATCTGGCAGATGGAGTATAATGTTGACAAATGCGAGGTTATTCACTTTGGAGGAAATAATAGCAAATTGGATTATTATCTAAATGGAAAAGAATTACAACATACTACTGTGCAAAGGGACCTGGGGGTCCTTGTGCATGAGGCGCAAAAACCCAGTCTGCAGGTGCAACAGGTGATCAAGAAGGCAAATGGGATGTTGGCCTATATCGCAAGGGGGATAGAATATAAAAGCAGAGATGTCTTGCTGCATCTGTACAGGGCATTGGTGAGGCCGCAGCTGGAATACTGTGTGTAGTATTGGTCCCCTTATTTGCGGAAGGATATATTGGCCTTGGAGGGAGTGCAGAGAAGGTTCACCAGGTTGATACCAGAGATGAGGGGTGTTGATTATGAGGAGAGACTGAGCAGATTGGGTTTGTACTCGTTGGAATTTAGAAGGCTGAGGAGGGATCTTATAGAGACCTATAAGATAATGAAGGGGCTGGATAGAGTAGAGGTGGAGAGATTCTTTCCACTTAGAAAGGAAGCTAGAACTAGAGGGCACAGCCTCAAAATAAAGGTGGGTCAGTTTAGGACAGAGTTGAGGAGGAACTTCTTCTCTCAGAGGGTGGTGAATCTCTGGAATTCTCTACCCACTGAAGTGGTGGAGGCTACCTCGTTGAATATGTTTAAATCACGGATAGATAGATTCCTGATCGGTAAGGGAATTAGGGGTTATAGGGATCAGGCGGGTAAGTGGAACTGATCCACTTCAGATCAGCCATGATCTTATTGAATGGCGGGGCAGGCCCGAGGGGCTAGATGGCCTACTCCTGCTCCTATTTCTTATGTTCTTATGTTCTAACTACCACAACACTGAGGGGAATTCTCCCATTTAAGTCCTATGGCAGGGCTGGGAAAATGGTGTGTTTCCCGCTGTAGAAACCCACTGGAAAACATGCCACATCTTCTGGTTCTGACCTCATTGATTATGCACCCAAGCGTTTTGTGCCATATTCTGTGGCGGGCAGGCCTGATGGTGCATAATCTGTTGTCATATCTGGGTACCATATTGAAAGGGCGCCCAACATCACTGACCCACTATTGAAGGTAGAAGATGGACTCCTGAAAATCAAGATGGATCTCCAGGAGCTTTCTGAGGCTGGAAGATGGACACCATCCAGGACACTAAATCGGGAAGATCCAACTATAGGTTTTTCCCCCCACCCACTGCTGTGGTGTTTCCGGATCAAGGGTTGTGGGCAGCGTCCATCCCACACTCTGGAGACAACCACAGGCATCGTTCAAGTGAGTCGCAACATCTGCATGCCACGTTGTTCAAGATGGGTTTTGCACTGGCGTGTTTTCCCGCTGGCATCGCAGAGAATTGGGCATGGGTGGTTGGACCTTAATTTGCATCCCATTAATGGGCACCAACGGAAGATCCTGCAGGAAATTCACACCAGTGAATTTATTTAAGATTTCCATCATTCTGCTTATGATGACATCATATTGCCCCAATAGATGTAATGTCACTATAGCTTTCGCAGAGGTTTATTATTCAAGTATGATGGCGCCTAAAACTGCAGATGTGTTTGATTTGATTTGATTTATTATTGTCACATATATTAGCATACAGTGAAAAGTATTGATTCTTGCGTGTTATACAGACAAAGCATACCGTACATAGAGAAGGAAACGAGAGAGTGCAGAATGTAGTGTGACAGTCATAGCTAGAGTGTAGAGAAAGATCAACTTAATGAAAGGTAGGTCCATTCAGAAGTCAGATGGCAGCAGGGAAGAAGCTGTTCTTGAGTCGGTTGGTACATGACCTCAGACTTTTGTATCTTTTTCCCGATGGAAGAAGATGGAAGAGAGAATGTCTGGGGTACGTAGGAGCCTTAATTATGCTTTGCCAAGGCAGTGGGAAATGTAGACAGAGTCAATGGATGGGAGGCTGGTTTGCGTGATGGACTGGGCTACATTCACGACCTTTTGTAATTTCTTGCAGTTTTGGGCAGAGCAGAGCCATACCAAGCTGTGATGCAACCAGAAAGAATGCTTCCTATGGTGCATCTGTAAAAGTTGGAGGGCAAGTTTTTGGAGGGCAATTATACAATGTAAATCAAAATTCATTTATTGATTTAATGATTCATTCCAGAAACGACATTCACAGATTCCATAGATTCAGATTCCCTACAGTACAGAAGGAGGCCATTTGGCTCATCAAACCTGCACTGACAACAATCCCACCAGACGCTATCCCTGTGACCCCACGCGTTTACCCTGCTAGTCCCCCGACGCTAGAATCAATTTAACATGGCTAAGCAACTTAACCTGCACATTTTTGGACTGTAGGAGGAAACCGGAGCACCCGGACGAAACCCACAAAGACACGGGGAGAATGTACAGACTCCACACCTACAGTCACCTGTGACTGGAGTTGAACCCTGGTCCCTGGTGCTGTGAGGCAGCAGTGCTATCCACTGTGCCTCCGCGCCATGTCAAATTGTGCCCCATATTATGAAGATAGAAATATGAACCAAAAAGTGAGTTTTAAAAATTGCTTCTGCTGCTGGCCTATCAGGAGCATGGAAAGATGGGCATTATTTAAAGCTTGTGTACAGCAAACCTCCATTTAATAATCGGAGGTTAGGGGGTCAGTATTTCAAAGAGTGCAGCAAGTGAACTGTATTTTAGCTAGCCAACTGAGGAAGAAAGAAAATTAATGAGCTGCCAGAATGAGAAAATTGAAACAGCTGTATGGGGCAAAGTTAAAGGACACAGTCAGATTCATTTTAAATATGTCTTCTTCGTAAAGTGAAAACTACAGATGGTAGGTGTTGAAAACTTCAATAAAAGTCGGTGAACAAAATTTGAGAAGAAAATGTTTTGTAGATATCAAATATGTTCATAAAATAAAGAAATAAAGTATTGCAAAAAAATAACAATGCTTACATGGTGGCACAGTGGTTAGCACTGCTGCCTCACAGTGCCAGGGACCTGGGTTCGATTCCTTGCTTGGTTCACTGTCTGTGTGGAGTCTGCATGTTCTCCCCATGTCTGCGTGGGTTTCCTTTGGGTGCTCCGGTTTCCTTCCACAGTCTGAAAGATGGGCTGGTTAGGTGCATTGGCCATGCTAAATTTTCCTTCAGTGTCCCCGAACAGTTGCCAGAGTGTGTCGACCAGAGGATTTTCACAAAAGTTCATTGCAGTGTTAATGTCAGCCTACTTGTGACACTAATAATCACTAAAAAAAGATCAAGACCAAGAAACCACGAAGACAAGGGAGTTGAAGGGTCTGACATCCTTCATTGGCAGTCACTGTAATATTTGTCTTGTGGGTGGTTCATTGTGAAAAAAGCTGATGCAGTATTGATGGAGTTTTCCTCCGACCTTAAAATATCCGAGAAATAAACAGAGTTTATGGCTCCACAGGTCTACAGCTGCAGTGGAATGTCATGGGTCTTTTGGCACAATACCACCACATCTGTTGTTTTTTGACATGAAGAGAAGTCAACACTGAAATCTGTTCAATGTTACCTTGTGTTTCAAAATTTAGACGACAAATTGGGCAATTATAGGGTGGCATGGCTAAATTTTCTCAACGACCAGGTTATCTTTTGGCCACCTTGCAAATCGTTCCATGGCCGAGAACACTTTTTACAGTAGAGAAAGGAAAGCCAGAAATTCATGCATAATAATAACTTAAATTAAATCAGTAAATAGCACAACTTTCTAAAACATCTAATCTGAGACCAAGGAGAGAGAGAAAAAAAAAAATCAGCAGCCGGAAATAGCCATCAAAATTTGTTTTGGTTCAACCGAGTGCACACAAATATTGAATTCATTATGCAATCAAATCAGTGCAAATACCTTGATAACAGCAATAAAGTGCAACATTATTATGTAAAGTATCTGAGAACAATAAATTTAATGGCAGATCCACCAGAAATCAGCTGGTTCTAAGAGGTAAAGTAAACAACTAGAACAAAATGATTATTAACGAGAATGAATAAAGTAAAGCAACAAAAAAATGACTGTTGAGCAGGGACACAGAAAGCACTAGAATATAAAGGACCAGATTAGCAGTGGGGTGAATGGTGCTCACTGCTATTTATGCGTAACTGGTAAAGAAACTTCTGTTGAAGAGCAGATGCACGTGCAAATGCCATTATCCAAACGTTGCTGCACAAGTTATGCAGCTCTGCCATTATTCATGTAAAAATAGCATCTTCTTGGGTCGTTCTGCATTTACATGCATTTGGCACAGTGGTTAGCACTGCTGCCTCATAGTGCCAGGGTCCCGGATTCGCTTACCGGCTTGGGTCACTGCCTGTGTGGAGTTTGCATGTTCTCACCATGACTGAGTGGGTTTCCTCCAGGTGCTCCAGTTTCCTCCCACAGTCCGAAAGACGTGCTGATTAGGTGCATCGGCCATGCTAAATTCTCCCTTAGTGTATCCGAACAAGTGCTGGAGTGCGGCGACTCGGGGATTTTCACAGTGCAGTGTTAATGTAAGCCTACTTGTGACACGAATAACTGAGCATCAAACTTTAAAATATCATGAGGTTGTCCTATTTATGTGGTAGTTACAACCAACTGCTGGCAATAAACTTCTCTGGCACAAATGTTGAGCCTCATTCCTTCGGTATTAATTTTTTTAAATGTCAAATTTTAAACATGCCTTCACTTTCCTTTTCTGATTCATTTTTCTCTCTCTTACAATCTTTATTTTCCTCTATTTATTCACTTTCAGTATTTAATTAGTCATTGAACTACCCACACCCTAAGTTTGATTTGATTTGATTTATTATTATTAACATACAGTGTTAGTACATACTATTGTTTCTTGCGCACTATACAGACAAAACATACCGTCCATAGAGAAGGAAATGAGAGAGTGCAGAATGTAATGTTACAGTCATAGCTAGGGTGTAGAGAAAGATCAGCTTAATGCAAGGTAGGTCCATTCAAAAGTCTGACAGTAGCAGGGAAGCAGCTGTTCTTGAGTCGGTTGGTATGTGACCTCAGACTTTTGTATCTTTTTCTTGAAGGAAGAAGGTGGAAGAGAGAATGTCCGGGGTGCGTGGGATCCTTAATTATGCTGGCTGCTTTGCCAAGGCAGCGGGAAGTGTAAACAGAGTCAATGGATGGGAGGCTGGTTTGCGTGATGGATTGGGCTGCATTCATGACCTTTTGTTGTGGTCTTGGGCAGAGCAGGAGCCATACCAAGTTGTGATACAACCAGAAAGAATGCTTTCTATGGTGCATCTGTAAAAGTTGGTGAGAGTCATAGCTGACATGCCAAATTTCCTTAGTCTTCTGAAAAAGTAGGGGCGTTGGTGGGCTTTCTTAACTATAGTGTTGGCATGGGGGGACCAGGACAGGTTTTTGGTGATCTGGACACCTAAAAATTTGAAGCTCTTGATCCTTCCTACTTCGTCCCCATTGATGTAGACAGGGGCATGTTCCCCTTTACTCTTTCTGAAGTCGATGACAATCTCCTTCATTTTGTTGACATTGAGAGATTATTGTTGCCGCACCAGTTCACCAGATTCTCTATCTCATTCCTATACTCTGTCTCATCCTTGTTTGAGATCTGACCCACTACGGTGGTGTCGTCAGCAAGCTTGAAAATCGAATTGGAGGGGAATTTGGCCACACAGTCATAGGTGTATAAGGAGTATATTAGGGGGCTGAAAGCACAGCCTTGTGGGGCACCGGTGTTGAGGATGATCATGGAGGAAGTGTTGTTGCCTATCTTTACTGATTGTGGTCTGTGGGTTAGGAAGTTCAGGATCCAGTCGCAGAGGGAGGTGCCGAGGCCCAGGCCATGGAGTTTGGAGATGAGTTTCCAGGGAATAATAATGTTGAAGGCTGAGCTGTAGTCAATAAATAGTAGTCTGACATAGGTGTCCTTGTTATCTAGGTGTTCCAGGGTTGAGTGCAGGGCAAGGGAAACGGCGTCTGCTGTGGACCTGTTGCGGCAGTAGGCAAACTGTAGTGGATCCAGGAAGTCTGGGAGGCTGGAATTGATTTGTGCCATGACTAACCTTTCAAAGCACTTCATAATGATGGATGTCAGAGCCACCGACCGATAGTCATTAAGGCACACTGCTTGGTTTTTCTTAGGTACTGGGATGATGGTTACATTTCCTTCTCTGTCCTTCTATTTTCCAATCATTTGCTTTGATTGATTAAGGAGACTGTCACCTTTGAGTTGGGAATCTCGGGTTAGGCCATTTCCCATCTCCCGTGTAAAGCTGCACACACATGCTATTTCCCCAAGGAGTCCGCTGCCATCTCCCAAAGTAGGCCTGAGGTGGGAATGGATGTGGGCTGAAGCTGGCAGGTTCAAAGGTCTACCTCTGTTCACCTGGAAATTCGTTCAATTTCATTTGTGACCGACTGTTAGGCCTCCTAGATCTTGCTCCCACCCCCTGCAACCCAGTGCCATTCCATCCCCCCCATGCCTGCATGCCTACCAGACACACACACCCCCCCTCGTGTATCCTTTATATGCACCTCATGCAGTATTTATTATGAAGATACCTCTTGATCCCTATAATTACACTAGGAAGTATTGGAAATACTCATGGCACCATTAAATAAATAAAAAATCTTCCATGCAAACTCTACTTGAAAAGACTTATTCCTCTTAAGTGCTCATAAATCTATCAAAATAAACAGAAAACATTCAAAACTAAGTCAAAGAAACAGAATGCTATTAAATGATCATAAAACTGTTAATCAAACAACAGTCACAGGTTTCTTAACAGCTGTGTAAGCACCTCCTGCCCAGCTAAATCTTTTAGTTGGGAATAGAACTCAGCCAAATATTCAAAGTGAGATTCCACTGTGCTGCTGTATAAAGAAATCATTTCAGAGCTGGAAACAATCATACCTTTGAGGTTGACTGAAAACATAGCCATATGGTATTTATTTTCAAAGGCCTATTAGATGCACTTTCAATAAAATAGACAGGCATCTGTTCAGCGTTTTTTCAAAGGCTCAACATAAGTCTGGACTTTTGATCAATGAAAAAATCAAAAGCTCAGGGTTCAAATGACATGTTAATATAGGTTTCTCAATCCAGCTGAATGCATAAAAGCTCTTTATCCACTGGAGAATGTACTCTAATTCTTCTGAACACTTGCACAATGTTCGGCAATGTAATGGCCACTTACCTTTTAAGGATAGAGCTCTATGATTGATCGCTGCTTCAAGAACATAAGTATCGTGAAGCATCTAATTGAAGTTAGCAACACCATTTAAATTTACCCATCAAAAGGTTCCGGACTGAAAAACAGGCTTCCCCCAAGGCTCACAAACTGACATATTTCATGCACGCTTCGGGATCCATCCCACCTGCCTCACTGAAGATCTCAAACTGAAGGAAATTCAAATCTGCGGCAAGCGTTTCAAAGGCTGAACCTGACATCACTTTGAGCATCAGGTCATGACCCACCACATTTCCTGTGCCAATCAAAATGGCCACCAGCAGGAATTGGATGGGAAATTTAAATTTATGGCCCTCCCACCTCCATTTTCTGCATCCTGATGCCAGTTTTCCCAGTGTTGGAATGGCAAAATCTGACCCTTAGTTGCTAACCCTCAAATCCCGGATATTCCCCTTGCTGTGACGTTATCTTCTCACACCTCTGGCAAGTTGCAATGCAAAAATATAATTAAAACTTAACGATGGATGTACAAGTCTAGCTAATGGCAGGTGCTGTTTGACGCCCTGCTACAGCAAGATTTAAGTTAATAACATTGACTATACAAGAAAGGAAAAAGATTTATGTGAAGCTTTACTATGCGTTAAATGCCCTCTGAAAATTTGGATGTTGCAATAGTAAGTTTTCAAAAATATAACTAGGAAACTAATTAAAAAATGGAGAAAATACATTATGAAGCAAGGGTGAGAGAATTTATCATTGTGCAATTTCTGATGGAATAATCCTTGCAATGCATTCCTATCTGATATATAAAGAGATTCGTAACTTATTTCCTCATATTTTTATTTTCCATGCAATAGTCACATATATACCAGCCCTTTTGTTAGTACCTTCATCACAACATGGATTTACATATGCAAATCAACAAACTATGCTTTAATCTGCACACATCCAAAAATCAAAATAAAATAAAATTGCATGTTGGAAATTTCAAGTTAACAAGAAAAAACCTGCAAATACACCATGGGGGGAGTTTTAAACTGCGAGGATGGGTGGGTGCAGCTGCGTATTGAAGGTTAACGAAGCAAAAAGTGCTGCAGCAATAAGAAACTGACAGCAAGCCATTGACTCAGGATCATAGAATCCCTAGAGTGCAGAAGGAGGCCATTTGGCCCATTGAGCCTGTACTGATAACAATCCCACCCAGCTATCCCTGTAACCCCATGTTTCTATCCCACTAATTCGCTCTGAAACTAAGGGGCAATTTAGCATAGCCAATCCACCTAACCTGTACATCTTTGGAATGTGGAAAGAAATCAGAGCACCCACGCTGACACGGGCAGAACGTGCAAACGCCACACAGAGAGTGATCCGAGGCTGGAATCGAACCTGGGTGTCTGGAGCTGTGAGATAGCAGTGCTAGCCACTGTGCCACCGTGCCATGCTTCCAAAGTCAACTCCTGCATGTTTGTTTGCGTGTGGGAATAAACCCAGTGGGACAACTGGTTCTGCAATTAACATACATTAAATGCTAATTGACTGCATTTTAGCCCTGGATTCTGGTTTTAACAGCTAGCTTGGAGATTCTCTGGGCTTCCTGGAACTTGCCAGTTGAAAAAGTAAGTGGGCGGCATGGTGGCACAGTGGTTAGCACTGCTGCCTCACAGCACCAGGGACCCGGGTTCGATTCCAGCCTCGGGTGACAGTCTGTGTGGAGTTTGCACATTCTCCCTGTGTTGGCATGGGTTTCCTCTGGGTGCTCCGGTTTCCTTCCATACTCCAAAGATGTGCGGGTTAGGTGGATTGGCCATGCTAAATTGCCCCTTAGTGTCAGGGGGATTAGCAGGGTATAAATAGTAGGGTTACGGGGATGGGGCGTGGGTCGGATTGTTGTCAGTGCAGGCTTGATGGGCCAAATGGCCTCCTTCTGCACTGTAGGGATTCTATGATAGCAAGGAATGTTTGGCTTGAGTAACTGACAAGCTAGAATGTCTCTTGATACTGAGACATGATGGCACCTCTTTGTCTTTGTTCACTGGGCTTGCTCTGAGAGTATCCTTTCAATGCTTTGTAGGTGATTCCCAAAGAACTTTGAGGTCAATTCTGCTGCTTGGAGTTCCTTGGCTTTGATCTGCACCTCTCTGCTGTCAGCATGTTCAGCAGCTTGAGAGCAGATTATGCAGCTCTAGACATCATCAGAGGCAGTATCTGCATTCTCTTTAACTACCTGCTACTCCACAGGACAGAGGGAATGAACACAATGCTCTAGCTCACAGGAGGACATATTGCCAGAGCAGTGTATACAGACATGTGGTTATCTTTCAGGACATGACTGAGTCACAGTGCCTCAAGGAGCCTCAGACTCCTGTGTCGGGTCATTGCTGACATTTGCAGCCTCCTGGCAGAAGACCATTTACTAACTGGAATAGATAGGCATGAATTACCAGTGGCAGTCCAATCACCATGACCCTGAATTACTTCACCTCTGGTTCCTTCCAGCTGCTGACATTTGTAGAACCTCATAGTCTGCTGACACAAGTGCATCTTCTAGGTGGGGATTCCACCATAGCCGCCAATTACATCCACTTCACCACTGATGAGGCCAATCAGAATGAGAGGACCCGCAGACTTGAATGGGATTCCCATCATTACAAGTATAGATCGCACGTACGCTGCAATGAAAGCATCCTCAAATCACCCGGCAATATCCATCAATGGAAGGGATTTCACTCCATTAATGTTCAGCTACTAATGTAATCATTGAAAAATGATCATGCATGTGTGTGTAAAATAGCTAGGAATCTGCCATTATGCTTTCATTCTGCACCAGTCAAGAGTCCCACAGATATTCACACCTCCCAAAAGAGTCAGCTCCTTGAATGCAAGGGCTACCCTCTACAGATGTGGCTGGTGACACCTGTAAGGAGCCTTACCACCACATACAGGAAAGATACAACAGAAGCCATGTGAACAGTCTTTTATATAATTATTTGCCAGGACGTGAGTTTCGCTGACATGACCAGCATTTGTTGTCCATCCCAACTTGCTCCTGAACTGACTGGCTTGTTAAGCCATTTCAGAGGGCAGTTACTGTGGATTACTGTGGATCTGAAGTCACATGTAGGCCAGACCAGGGAAGGACAGCAGATTTCCTTCCCTAAAGGACAAGATGGGCTTTATGACAATCAACAATGGTTTTATGGTCATCATAACTGGGACTAAATATTCCAGATTTATTAATTGATTTTAAATTCCACCAGAATCATGGTGGGATTTGAACCTGTGCCCTGAGACCACTAACCTCTGGATTACTAGTCCAGTAACATTACCGCTATTCCACCATCTCTCCATTGAGCAAGGCAGTGGGATGCACAAAATACAATTCAGTTTCCCTGACAGATCTTGGAATATCCTTCAGTAGATGCCTGTACAGGTTTCTAGAACGATAATGTGCCTTGCCCAGCATAGTGCAGCAGGAAGGGCTGGGGCTACAGGAAGAGGAAGATGATGATAGTTAAGCATCTTCAGACAAGTAGGAAGAAGAGAAGTAAGAGCCTGGTGGAGCAAAGGCACCTTCATTCACTCACCTGCAACTCAGGAGGATAGACATCAACACACCCAGGCATGCTTCAGTTAATCTGCAGCAGTACAGCCAGTTGGCAAACCCCCGCTGAACCCAACGTGTGCCATCCCCACCCCAATACCCCCGCTCCCCTCCACCTAACACAAAGCATGCCCGTCCCTCTGACTGACACTTGTTATTGGTCATACGCTCCGTTCATACCATCTTCTACTAGGCTGAAGGCCACTTGGCAGGTAACAGGCAATAGGGGGTTTATGGGACAGTGGAGCTTTGAAGTAAAGTTTATGGTGCATAAACATTGACAATGAAAGTGACAACGAGGTGGCAATGGGGCTGAGATTGGCTCCAGAGGGATGGAACTGATAGTTCTGATGGATAGCATGTAGATGAAGAAGAGAAGGCTGAAGGTACTTCCTTGGGGCCCTCTGGAAACAGGAATGCAGAAACAAAATGTAAAACCATTCTTGGTAATGCAATTGGTTGTGTTTGCCACCAGGTTGGTATTCTGAAATTCCCTTCTCAATATCATGGTGGAAGTACCATTGTCATAAGGATTGCAGCGGTTCAAGGACTAGACCCATCTTCTCCGAGAAAATGGAAGTGGGCAATAAATGCAGTGTAAGTGCAGTTTTTCCAGAAAATGGAATCATGCAATGGTGGTCTCATGAAGCTGGACAATGGAAGAGATGCAATGAAGAAGGATAAAAGACCCACTATCAAATATGGTAGAGAGGTTGAGGAGGATAAGGAGGGGTGGCATTCCATGGCCACAGCCAGAGAAGATGATATTTGTGGCTTTGCCCAGTGCTGTGAGCAGGGCACGAACCTGAGGAAGAAAAGGCAGGTTAGAAATAGGATGTTTGTTTGGAGCGGATGGATGGATTATATTTTGAAGAAGGGGGTAATGCTAGTCATTTTAAAAGGCCAAGAAATGTCAACTTGCATTGGAATGAGAATAGGAAGCAAAGATGTGCAGGTTAGGTTGACTGGCTATAGGAAATTGCTCCTTAGCGTCAGGGGTAAATACATGGGGCTACAGTGATGTGGGCCTGGGTGGGATTATTGTCGGTGCAGGATGGATGGGCTGAATGGCCTCCTTCTGCACCCTAGGGATTCTATGATTCTACGAAGACAACAGGAGGTAGGTTTCATGGGGAAAAAATGGTGACAGAGACATCCTGCAGAGTAACACAGGATAGGAAGAGAATGAGTGGGGAACTGGTGAGTAAGGGGGGGGGGGGGGGGGGTGGTGGGAATGGGGGAGTTCTGAATAGGAGTGCGAGAAAGTAGAGGCACTGGCAGAGGCAGATGTGTTAATCATCTCACCCTAACAGATCAAAACAATACAATGACCCTTTATACTCATCACTGGAGGTGAAGGTAAAAGGGGAAGGAGTTTGGGAAGAAAATTAACTGTGAATAAAAGGAGAAATGGATTGCCATTTCCTTCTAGAATGATCACAGAGCAGTAGAGAATTTAGATTGAAGAATGAAGCTTGGTACTGCTTGATATGGTTCAGCCGGATAGAGTGACAGATAAATAGACTGAATGCACTCAACTTTAAAACCAAATCTGAACTAGCTTCTGACCTCTTGATTTGAGGATATAAGGACAGGGAGGAGATTGGGGAAATGGCAGCACGGTGTGTGGTTTGAATGGAACAAGAATGCCAGTATACATTAAGAAAAGGTTTTACATTTAGGGGTTTGACCATTGCTAAATATGAATGTTTGCCGATGAATAAAATACACAAAACATGTTGCAAATTGAGTGACTCCACTTATGAGGATTATTGTCAAAGTGCAACAAATGTGCTGTTTTTAATAGCAGCACCATATCCAGCAGAAATGTTGTCAGCAAGTATTTTTCTCAATTAGTATGTAAATGTTGAGCATTTTCCAACAGTCAACACACCTAGAAAGCTCATTTCTCTGAAGGTCAGCGCTTGATATTTTACTGACTGTGTGAACAATCACTTTAATTGTTCATATGACCATATACTGGCCACATATTCATTCAGACACAGGTCTGCAATCACACAGGACAAATTGCAAAGACAGGCATCGAGGCGTATCCAACGAGGTGTGCTAAAGTGAAAAAAAAGGCTATGATGTTTCACTATATTGATAATTGACCGTCACTTCTGAGCTAAATGAGTTTTAAATAATTACATTGTCAGCATCGGGGTATTCTCGTGATTCACTCAGCTGAATCCACTTTTCCAAATGATTGTCAAAACCCAGCTAAAGGGTCAACAGCCTTCTTTGCAGACAGAATAATTACTCATCCACCATCATCTGTCATCCGCTTCTAAAATTCCCAGCTCTTCACTTATAATTGCAGACACTGTCTAAATGTTAGGAGTTCTAAAATACCTGATTCCCTGCTTATTTGATTACATGCAGCTTTTGTTGAATCTAGATATTGGTCATTATCCACGTTAATGAAGTATTCCTATTGATCTTTGTTGGCATGTGTCTCAGTACTCCCAACTGCTAGTTTGACACTATAAAGCAGAAAAAATGTTGGAAAGTATTTAATCCATTGCATAGAAATTGAAAATGTGCTGTTCATCCGGCAGTAGGGGTACTTCAGTCGCAAGCAATAAAAGAACTAACTTCAGAGAGTAAATCAAAGAAAAAGGTTTAATAAAGAAATGTCATTACTTGGGGCCATACAAGCTCCCCACAATTCCCATCTCTTCTTATTTATACGGGTCAGCTGACCACCACATCATTTTGTCATTGGTTACATTGTCTACCAGGTCAGCTGACCCTCACAGCATGTGACCATTGGTTACATTATAACAGATCCAATGTTATCATTGGTTACATTATAACACATAGAACATAAGAAGTTGACATAAGACGTATGGACAGCCCTTTTAGCCGGCTCATTCATTGCTGATCCTCAACTTCACTTTCTTGCTTGCTCCTCATATTATTTGATTTCCCATGACAACAAAAATCTGTTTATCCCAGACTTACATATGTGCATTGATGGAACGTCCACAACCCTTTGGGGTAGAGAATTCCAAAGATTCATTATCCTTTACGTGAATAAATTTATCCTCATTTCGGTCTTAAATGATCAATCCATTATCCTGGGATTGTGCCCCATGTTCTAGATTCCCCAATCAGGGAAACAACCTCTCAGTTGTTAAGCCCCTTCAGGATCTTATGTTTAATTGAGATCATCTCTCATTCATCTAAACACCGGAGAATAATAGGCCCGGTTTACTCAGCTTCTCATCATAGGACAACCCGCTCATCACAGTAACCAACATAATGAACTTTGCTGTACTGCCTCTGATGCACGATTAATTCACTCGGGAGGCTAGGACGTACCCGGGAATAAAGGCTTTTATTCACAACAAGAATAGAGCACACTGCTTAACAATACTATCCCAGACTAAGGGCTACTAGGAAGTAGCAGTGACCTTTATACTCCTGTAAGAAGGCGGAGCCAACCGGAGTGTACCACAGAACAATGCTAACAGGGGGAACACCCCAACCCTAACCCCAACAGTAACAAGAGTAACATATGTACAAGTACCCATAGTGGTAACCATCTATGGTTCACCACATTCACCCCTCCTTTAAAAACAAAGGCCGGTGGGGTAAGGAGACAATACGAACTGTCCATATGTTCACAAGTTCAGCCGTATCGGAGGTCCGCACTGTCTCTGCGACCTCCGCAGCACCGGCTCCAGTGTCGGTTCTGGTGACCGTGGTGACGACCCTCTCTCCGAGGTGGTGTCCAGTGACTCCTCCAGTTCCTCACACACCTGTGGACCTCGAGGTGGCGACA